>NC_037302.2:14329542-14630063 GCF_000002775.5 Populus trichocarpa | reverse complement strand
CACTACAAGTTTAAAGCAGAATTGGTTGATAAAAATAAAAAATTAATTAATTTTTTTATTGCTTGAATTTATGTGAGTACAGCTTGAGCGCCGTACGAAATGTGTAAGCTTGAATGAGGAGCTAAAAAGATTGAGAGATGAGCTGATTAATAAAGAGGATGTAAGTTAATTTCATGATTATTGATGCCTCGAGTCTCCTGTTGATTATGAGTAGATCAAAGTGCGATGTTGAAGCATTACATTACCATACGATGTGTGAGTCAATCCTGAATGAGTTTCTTGAATAATGTCAACCCGTGATGGGTGGTGTGATGTGGGAATGGGATCCATCAGTTGAATCCACCTATGATGGTTGATATTATTGAGGGAATTAGTTCAATGTGGCTATTTTGAGATGAATAGCGTTACTTATAACTAGAGAGTAATTTGGAGTTCAATTTCTTTGAGAGATGATAATTTGTTGTGAAATGGATAATTCAATCTTGGATGGATTTCTCGAGTAATTTCATGTGGGAATGGGACCTGCCAGTTGAATCCCCGACGTGATGGTTCATATTTTCGGGAAACTCGTTCAGAGTGGCTATTTCGAGATGAATAGCGTTACTCATAACTCAAGTAATTTGGAGCTTAATTTCTTCAAGAGATGACAATTTGTTGTGAAATGTATAATTCAATCCCGAATGAGTTTCCCGAATAATTTTGTATGAGAATGGAACCCATCAATGGAATCTACTATGTCATGGTTGATAGGGTACTCATAACTGGGGTAATTTGGAGCTCAATTTCTTTGGGGATGATAATTTGTGATGGGATGGAAATGGTTTCATGTAGAACATACACTATCTGATTGCATGATGAACATTGTATACCAGGATTAAGATGTTAAAATATGTGGGCAGGAGCATAAAAAAGCAGTGGAATTGCTTAAGAAAGACTACACGACTAAGGTTGGAGAATTAGAGGACCAAATCAGGTAGCTTGTCTAATTCTGAGGGATGATTCAATTACTTTCCTCCGAGATGACTGTTCTTTTCTGCGTGATGATTATGCATGTTAGAGGGTTTCTACTTGGGAAGGAAACAAATGAAGCAACTGTGACTCACCTCCGCCAAGATTTAGCAGCGCATAGAGCTCATATGCAAACTCTAGCAAACAGGTTGGACCGTGTAGCTTTCGAGGTGGAATCAAAATGTGAGGTTCATAATTTGTCAAGAATTCTTGAACTTGGTAGTTGGATTTTATTATACCAAAGGAATAGTAAACTTTGCTGATCATTCTGTGACAGATCATCTTGAGCTTCAGGATCTGAAGGATTGCCTCATGGTTGAACAAGAAGAGAAAAATGAGTTGAATAAGAAACTCCAGGGTTTGGAAAAGGAATGTTAGTGTCTTATCTTTCTGTGCCTAATACATTTAAATGGTTCTGAATAACTTCGTACTTGTTTTCTTGCTCAAAATATGTTTCTTCCGAGTAACTGAGGTTCCTTTGGCATGCCATGATGCGAATGGTTTGTCTGTATCTGGTGAATTGCAGTGCTGATTAGCAAAACAAAGCGGGTTGAACAGCAGCAAGATTTGGCTTCCAGTCGACTTGTTGAAACACTAAAACAGAAGATTATGAAGCTGAGAAAGGAGAATGAGATCCTGAAAAGGAAGCTTTCTCATTCAGAGGAGGGCTAAAGGATTGTAACTGAAACTTAGAATAGATTTCTGCTTGTTAGAATTGAACTTTACCATGACAAGCAGTAGGGCATCTAGCATTTGGTGCACAATATAAATGAATCAGAGATCCTATGCCTTTCAAGTTCCTGCCAGGTTCAGCAAACATTGAGAACCTTCATTACTGTTTCAAGTATGTTTACTTCCTAATAAACTGCTTCTGGCACTTTGACTAAACTTGTTCAGTCCTTCAAGGACAAGAAGAGGACTATTACATATAATCAATTTTCTGGTGTTTGCAGCTAACCACCAACTGCCATAGAAATGCAATGGATGAGTGACTTTCAAGCACTCTGATGGGAACAAAAATATGTTTCTTGTTACCCATAAAGCCGGCCAACAACAACCCTCTGTATCTTTCGACCTAAGTAATAACGTTGCCTGAATTTATTACATCATTAAGGCAAGAAAAGGAGAGAAGAGCTACCATTTCAAACTAAGACAACAACTGTAAGAAAAACTCATATTGGTTCTCAACCTATACGCAAATCTTCAATGTAGTCCTCAAACTATCCATTTCCTCCATTGGGTTTAGTATACCATACATTCCTCAATCGAGTCTCTCAATGAAGCTATAACCTTCCCCATTCTAGAGACACCAAAATGTGTTTCAGGTTGCTGCCTTAGAATGATAGAGAAGCTAGAGACCTAATCTTCGTCAAAATCTAATCCTGGTATGTTGCAAAGATCCAATCTTTCATATCAAATCTAGATATTCAAAAGGTTAATGACTCAAAATAGTCCATGTGTTGCGAATATGCTTGTGTGCGATCATCTTCTCTTTTATAGCAAGATTGACATGAATTGTTCACTATCGTGCTATATGGTTGAACTTTATAACTAATGTAAACTCAGTTTAAGTTGTATTTTTATATCTTTTTCTTATAACTAAATCTCACTTGTAATTTAGGTTTAGCAGTAATATATGACTTGATTCAATATAACATGTGACCTGATTCAAGATTATTAATTTAGAACAATGTCATTTTAATATATTTTTAAAAAAATAATATTATTTTGAATTTTTTTAAAGTCAAATAAGGTTTTGACTGAGTTACAAGTTGACCCTTTAAATTGATCGAGTTAACTCTTATTTAATTTATTTTAAAATTTAATTAATATTAGATTTCGAGTCAACGAATCATCAAGTTTACTTATTAAAACAAATTCTAAATTAATAAATCATCAAGTTAACTCACAAAACTAAACTTATTTTAATATATATTCTAATGCACCTAAAGCCTCGAATTTACTTCATTGTATTGCATAATATATGCAATTTAGATGTAAATCTTAAAGAAGATAGACGAGATCAAGGAACGTATAATACTTTGGGAACCCAGTTCATTAAATTAATAGTAGAGAGACCTACTTGACAATTAGTGGATCGTTAGGAGAGTAATACGATGTTTGACCAAAAGACCAAGACAAGTCATTAACAACATCGTCCAATGACTTCAGTTTTGAGCTGACCTTACGTAGACTTTAGCACATGAATTAAATATATTAAGAAAGGAAAACTATCCCATGAGCCTCTCTCCCCTAAAATTTGGGTTTGTTTCTTAAATTTTAATCCAAAATGGGAAAAAAATCTTCTTCAAATTCCACTTCTTTATCAGTTTTTAATCCAAAATACTACTTCAAAAAACCCCAACAACTTGTTCTTGTCATTTTTGGATTTATCTCTCTAGTTTTGCTTGTTTCTGACCGTCAAAATCTTACCAGAGAACACCAAGAAGAGGTTTTGAGATTGAATGAAGAATTGGCACAGCTAAAATTGCAGCTTGAAGATTTTAATGTAAAGGTTCAATGGTCAGCAGGTCTGGACAGTGCAGACATTAGCAAAGATGATGATGATGATCCTGTTAGTGTTGAAAGAAGAGAGAAAGTCAAGGAAGCTATGCTTCATGCTTGGACTTCTTATGAGAAGTATGCTTGGGGCCATGATGAACTTCAGGTCTGCTTTCTTTCTTTTCTTTTTCTTTTTTTAATCGCAGAAACTTACTGGGTTTTTAGTGCTTTGTATTATGATTTCTTGATCAAGTTCAAGACTTTTAGTATCTAGGGCTTTATTTTTATGATATTTAGGGTACGAGTGCAGTTTCCTAAAGAATGTTTGTGTTCACCTTTCTGTCTGTTATGAGAAATGGGGTTGGGGGTTGAGGTGTGGTGAGTCAATTTTGCAACCAATGAGTCAATTCTGATTCTAAACAGCCACAAACAAAGAATGGAGTTGATAGCTTTGGTGGTCTTGGAGCAACTCTAGTGGATTCTCTTGATACATTATTTATAATGGGTCTTCATGAGCAGTTTCAAAGAGCCAAAGAGTAAGTTTCTATTTCTTGAAAGTTGATTGGAAATCACTGTGGTTTATAATTTGGTAATTTTTTAAATTGTTTTATTTCTAGATTTAGAAATGGTTGTACGTAAGCTGGCTGTTATGTTACTTAATTGCAGGTGGGTTGCGAACTCATTGGATTTCAACAAGGATTATGAGGCTAGTGTCTTTGAGACAACCATAAGGTGGCATTAGAAGTTTTAATCTTTAATTTTCAGTTGCGTTACATTTTTTGCAAGACTACATTCTACCTGTGTTGCTTCTTAACTCTTTTGTCTACTTTTGCTGTGTTCAGGGTTGTTGGAGGGCTTCTCAGTGCTTATGATCTTTCTGGCGACAAAATTTTTCTTGAAAAGGCTAAAGATATTGCAGATAGATTGCTGCCTGCATGGAATTCTCCTTCAGGAATTCCCTATAACAGAATTAATTTAGCGCGTGGGAGTGCACACAACTTTGGGTGGACTGGGGTAATTTTTGTTGTTCATTGGCTTTTTTAATGCTCCCAGATTATTCCTCGCTTTGTAATCTGTTCATACAATGCACTGAGAAGCCTGCTTCGTGAGCTTGATAATTCAAGACATACTCAACTCATTTTGACTCTAATGGTTATGTGTTTTATAGGGAAACAGTATCCTGGCAGATTCTGGAACAGAGCAGCTTGAATTCATTGCTTTATCTCAAAGAACAAAAGACCCAAAATATCAGGAGAAGGTATTTGCACTCTCATGGTTGTGTATGTCTGGAAGTTTCACTTTTGAATCTTTTTTTTTTTTTCGAGTCATGTTTGTTTAGTTGAGACTAGTTTTGGCAATTCCAAATATGATATGTGATTCCCAAAGAAAGCATGGTAATAATAATAGATGTGGAACTAGAGTGTTTTGTTATATGCTTTCTGTAAGTTTTTCTGTGAACTGATATTTCAGGTAGAGAAAGTCGTAAAAGAGCTTCAGAAAACCTTTCCAGCTGATGGTTTACTTCCCATATATATTAATCCTCGCTCTGGAACAGCTGCTTACTCAACAATAACATTTGGTGCCATGGGGGATAGGTATTGATGCGTATTGTTGTATTTAAGATGCAATTAGCTGCAGAAACATTGTAAACTGATTTTACTGAATATGTTCCTTTTTATAACATCTATTGATGCTAAAAAAAAGTAGTATGTCAAGCTAGCTATATCATTTTTAAGAGGGCAGTGATAAAAAAATCATCTTGTAACCACCATTCTGTCACGTATCATCAGACAATTAAACCTGAGTAACATGAATTTCGAAGAAGATATTGATCTCGTCATGTATGTTAAAGAAGCCATATATTGTGCTACTTGAATCCGCTACTAAGATACCATGATCAAATGATACAGGATTCATTTATGAAATGGTGCTTGTGATCCTTTTTTTCTTTATCTCACATAAAATGTTCTATAGTGTTCATTCCTAGGTTTTATGTTTCTTGCTGGCAACAATCTACTTCAAAAGTTTGATCTCGTAGAAAGTGCTGTAACATTGTACTTGGTATTGCAGGCTATTTGATCAAATGTTTGATTTACTAGGCAGTTTATGAAACCACCCAAATGGTTAATTCCTTATGTTGTGTTGATTATTGGGCTTGATGACCCGCCCTTGAGAGGGATAGTTATGGACATTCTTAAACCTTTCTAACAGCTTAACTTTCTAGATTGAATGGTTCTTTTAGCATAAAACAACTCCACGATGTCATCTATGGCCTCTTAATACAAGCATAAATGACACGATGCTATTTTTTTTGCAGCTTTTATGAGTATTTACTCAAGGTGTGGATACAAGGGAACAAAACAGAAGCTGTGAAGCACTACAGGTAGTCTATATTCCCAATTTTAAATGATACGCATTGATTATGCAATTTCACTTAAAATGCTTGTAATTTTGTGAGCTGTGTGCTAGGATTGGCAAAATTCCAAAAATCATGGTGTAAATATATGATGATAAAAATTCCTTAACTGCTAATCTATAACCTGTGGGAGAAATGTTGCATTTCTTAGTGTTATATTTGGTTGCTAAATGATAAAATGATAGGTTACTTGACTAATATATTGTTTGTGCCACCATGAAGACACCTATACCTCTGTCTCTCGCCTCGTAATATTATTTTTGCAAAGCTTGTAGAAGCGAGTAGCACAAAGTTTCAGTTCCCTATAATGTTGATTTCTTTGATGAAAAATTTATGGCATTGGCTTGTGATCTTGGAAAATCAATGTTAAATATTGACATAGGATGCTGTGATCAATTTCTTCAATTGGTCACTGAACCATTATGATAAAGATGAGCTTTGATTATTATTTCCCTCATCTATTTTGTAAAGATTACATGACATTTTGCGTTTTGAGAACTCTCAAATGAATCTCTACATTGACAAAATCTGTGTTAATGAATACTGCAAACAGAGAGATGTGGGAGACATCGATGAAAGGTCTCCAAAGCTTGGTTCGGAAAACAACCCCATCATCCTTCACATACATTTGCGAGAAGAATGGAAATTTTTTATCTGACAAGGTAGTCAAACAATTTGAGGAAATCTCCTAACTATTTGATGACTAAGTTGTTGTGTGGTCTTTCAAGAGCTTAACTTCTTCATCACTGTAGATGGATGAATTGGCATGCTTTGCTCCTGGCATGTTGGCTTTAGGATCTAAAGGTTATGGCTCTGGTGAAGCCGAAAAGGTTTTATCACTTGCAGAAGAGGTATTAATTAAGAAATAGCCTTTATATTTATTGATTTTGTTATCATTGTCATTTGCACTAATGTGCTTGTTTTCTAGTCAATTAGTATTAGTCTACACTGCAATACACCAAGCTAATTGTATTAAGACAGAGTATATAAAAAGGAGTTTCTTGGATTCAACTGACTTTGTGGTGTGTTCAAACTCTTAAAAAAATGAATTTAGAATATTGACAGTTTGTGAGATAAGAAGATCTGAATGAGCCAATAATCACTGAATTTTCAAATGAGTTCTGCGTCTTTTGAGAAGTTTATAAGAAGCAGAATTTATGGTGGTACAAAGTTTAAGTTTAATTGATGAGGATACCTTGATCTTCTGAAATTTAAGGAAATCTCATTGTGTTTGCTCTCTCTTCTTTCCATCATCCCCCAACCCATCAGCCTTTGAAGGCTCCTGACCACTATGGATTTTGTATTGATAGTACAGGAATCTGAATGAAGTTTGTAATGCCACGTGTCAGTAGACTGCTGCTTCTGTCACTGTGCTTGCAATTCTCCGAATGTATTTCCTTGGTTCAAAAAAGATAAAATTTAAATATTTTTTGTTGAATTTAGAGATTTTGTTTTTAAGGAAAAATGGATGCTTATTGTTGCCAACTGGTCTTGAAAACTGCTTTGTTTTCACAAATAGTTGGGATGCTGGGATCAAGAATACTGGCTGTCACATAAGGGAATACTAGAATTATGGTAATTTTACATTCTTCTACTTCTAGATCAACGATAAGGTGTCAAACATAGAATTGTTGAGATAGATAGAAGATGGCTGAAGGAAGACAGAATTTTGTGCGGCAGAAGTGACATGGGAATTTAGATGAAGTGACTGGGAAATGCTTGGATGTGTGTGGAGTAGGTTATTTGGTAAGTATGAAAGAGTTCAAGTGTTGAAACCACAATGAAAATATGCTTTATTGAGGTAGAGTCATGTTTTTTTCAAGAAAATGCAGTAACAAAGAGAAGCGAGAAAAATAGCACGGTCTCCACCATCATTATCCTTATTGTTACTACGATTGGTATTAGGTAACCTCAAGGATGCATCTGCAGAAAGCTTGCTTGCCTGGCCAAAAGTTGAGGTCCATCATACAAGCAAAAGCATTTAAAGAAGCATATAGGCAAAAAACAATGCGGCTGAGAACTTGAATATGCTGGTCCAGTTTCATGGCTTCCTAATCTACTTAATTGACTGGTGCATAGTTATTTTGTTCGTGGTCCACATGTTTATTAGCTTTAGATTTCGGTGGCTACATCTAATTTAATTTTTGGCTTTGAACTGTAGCTTGCATGGACTTGTTATAATTTCTACCAGTTGACACCTACAAAACTGGCTGGAGAGAACTATTACTTTCACCCTGGACAGGTTTGATACTCTCTTCTAGATTGGAAAAATGGAAGATATTCACTTGTTGTATGCTTGATACTGAAAGATGATGAAATTGCAGGACATGAATGTCGGCACTTCATGGAACATTTTGAGGCCTGAGACAGTTGAATCACTCTTTTACCTGTGGCGTATCACTGGAAACAAGACATACCAAGAATGGGGTTGGAATATTTTTCAATCATTCGAAAAGAACTCCCGCTTGGAGACTGGATATGTTGGTCTTAAGGATGTAAGATTTCTGTAACCCAAAGATTGTAGTGTTAATGTTAGATAACAAACACCTTCATGCATGCACACGCATAATGACCCTAGTCCAGTCCATGTATTCTGTTGTGTCTTTTCAGAAAGGTATGACTTGAATCCTCTACTACTTTATTGCATGTTCGAGAAATAGAATGAACCAGAACCGCAACTCCTAAATACCACTGGTTTTTCCCATGCTTTGTGCTGTTTAGTTGCCTCAGAATTTTGTGGTTTTGTTAAATGTACGAGTCCTATTCATATCCATTTTAAAATCCCATGCATGGATTTATTTTAATGAATAATCCTTAATTAGAACCTAAAAGCAAAGCATTATAAAGTTTTGAACTCAATTATTCTTGTCTATTCGCGCAGGTGAACTCAGGTATCAAAGACAACAAGATGCAGACTTTCTTCCTTGCCGAGACGCTCAAGTATCTGTACCTCCTATTCTCACCTACATCCGTCATCTCTCTGGATGAATGGGTATTCAACACAGAAGCACACCCTCTGAGAATTGTGACTCGAGGTGATCTTCATCAAGAGAATGTTCAAGTTGACAGACAACAAAAGTTACCAATTCATCTTCGTGGTAGAAAGGAGGGTCGACTAGGATACAATTAGCTGCCATCCTCCCCACATTTTCAGTCAGCTCACTTGCCTCCTGTCCTCACATACATCAACCATAAAAAAGGTGACGGTGCAGAACTTTTATATTATTCAAGATTCACAGCAGCATTAGTCCTTGAACCTGGATAAAGAGTGACACTGTCAATCATGTCCATCAATTAAGCAATCAGGGTGGTGCTGGTCAACATTCTGCCCCAGAATTTATGTCCTCATCTTGTTTCCAGCTTGGATGGTTGTGTAAAACAGATAGCACATTGTCAACAGAAATTATCATATAAGACATGATTGAGGGGCAAATGAGCTGTTGTAACATACAATATGGGTTCACAGGTCATAAAGAATTGTTATAGATTATTGAAAATAAAATAAAGGGGACCAAAATATATTCATGCAGAATTCTTGGTGTATTTAAACCTTGTCAACTGGATAACATAAGAAAAGAAAAATGAAGTATACTGTTGCTATGAGTCTGGATTGTGTGTTTCTTTCTCAAAAGAAAATCTATCAATTTTATATTATAATTATTTAGCAGTAACAACGTAAGATTTTCCTACTTAGAAATACCTTCACCAACGAAGATTTTAAGAGAAAACTAAGGTTTTGAAGTGAGATATTATACTTGAAAAGGTTAGTTAAGGTTGTGGTTTTTTTTTCAATTAGGTATTTAATCAAACAACCTTGCAATATAAAGTTGAACAACTCTGAAAATGTTAGTTGTGCTAGCTTTATGATCAATCAAGAGACTGTAATTGTGAAAGACAGCTCAAAGAACATCCTCTTTAATGAAATAAATACCATCATCAAAATTGCCAACCCATACGTGTATTTTTCCTCCAACATAACGACATCCATAGTTTTTCGGTGGGGCAAGTTTAGGTTAAATCGGTGGGAAAAAAATTAAAACAATTTTAAAACAATGTTTTGACAAAATAAAAATTAATAAATTGATGTTTTCAACCCAGTTTATTCTAAACTCTAGATCGAACGAGCCTTACATTACTATTAAGCCCGTTGGAGTTTACTATAAAGAATCATTATTGCAAAAATAATTTAATTATTTTTCCTAAATGTAGAAATGGAGATTAGGTCCCATGGCATGTGCTGGCACCTACAAAAAGTCATCCTGGAATCAAGAACAGAACGTGTGGACCACTACAAAAGTCATCCATTGATGAAGGGATCTTTCTGAATTCCCTCTCAACATGCTGTGGTTGCACCTTTGAAGGAATGATTTCCATGTGAAATCACTTTTAAGTTCAAACCATTCTATTTTCCTACAATATAAAGCACACATAACCTTCTTTTTAAAATTGAATGATTAATTAATTTCAGTTGAAATTACTTATGATTTACTATTATATATGATATTATATGATGATATGATTCGAGATTGAAATATGAAAAAAGTAATGCAAGAGAATTAAAACAAAACATTTATGTAGTCCACAGTGACTACAAATTAGCCGGCACAAAAGCTTAAATGCTCGGAAAGTAGGAATATTATCAGAGCCTGTCATCCAGCTAACATCCAACTCATCAGAGCATGCCCCCACAGTGGCGTCTTTTTTTTCAACTAACCTTGAAGCCTAGTTGACAATAACAGGATCCTAACTCCTTCCATTTGTTTTCACACAGCTTTGAGAATTACTCAAACACGTCAAAAGCTGGCAACAAATATGAGAGAAAATTCCAGGGAAAATGATGAGAGAAAAGGGGTCAAGGTGATCATGGACCTACAGGATGTAAGTGTAATGTAATAGTGAGATGATGAAAACCGAGTGAAGAAATATATTACAACATCCCCCATTGTCTGGATAACCAAATCAATTGGTTAGCTACAAGGAATTGATCAAAAACGACTAGGCTATTAGTTTGGCTCTGTAACGGATAAGATCATTCAAGGAAAAACAAAAAAAAAATAAAAAAGAATCGATCAATGTAGCAAAACAGTGGTGGTATCAACTGAGATTTTGCATTGCGGCTCACGGGGTTGAATAGCTTGGCAGCCTATCTCTTTCCCCCATTCATCTTTAAGTGTATGATACCTGTCTCCTCTTAAGGAATATACAGATTGTTTCTTTCTGGTCACCGACAATCGGTTGAAGTAAATGAGTCTGAAAATCCTCCTGGAATACTTGATTGGGATTGGGAGTAAGACATGTTGTTAAACGTTGTCGAAGTACCTTCATCAGCTTGCCATCTTTGGAGAAACTGAGGAAGGCTCATGTGGAGATCAATGCCAGAATTGCCTTCCTCTTCATGGTTGGTAGGTTTCCATTGTTCTACTAGAGGTCCTAAGACGTTGACAGCATGGCCCATATCTGGTCTTTGGTGTGGCTCACGAGCTGTGCAATGCCCTGCTAGCTCGGCCACTTTGAAAATGCTCACAAAGGTCTCCTCGTCAGGATTCAGAGTTTGGTCAATTGCCTTTGGAAGGTTGTCCTTGTTGACTAGGACACGGCGGAACCATGTGACCAAGTGAGCCCTTTCATCTGGCACTGTATCATCTAGAGCTTTTCTCCCTGTCATAATCTCCATCAAAATCACTCCAAAAGCATATACATCCACTTTTGTTGTAACCCTTCCAGTAGCTGTGCAGGACATAGTAGGAGGTTCAGTTCATATTTGAAGAGAACAGTCATCAACAAATCAACATATTCAAGATGAAGCAAATGAATATGAAAACTAAATATACCAACATCTAAAGATCTTACTAACAGGAAACAACTGAAAGATAAAGAGGATCATTCCTCTAGATCAAGAATCACACTTTCTGAAACTTCAGTGTGCATAGAAAAGTACTAAGCTCGTTGAAAAATGAAATGCAAGTGTGTAGGAGGCCTTAGGTTTTCCTATAATTATACAAATGGGTAAAAGTAGGCAGTTTTACTACTTCAAGGTTGCATGCATGGAAAGATAACAAAATTCGAATTGATGTAATATAATAAGCTAAGGAAACTTGCAATCACTTGAATGGAGATAACCAAGTATGGACATTTAAACCTCTACTAACCAGCATATTCGGGTGCAAGATAGCCAAAGGTTCCTGCCAGCCTTGTCTCCATAGAATACTTCCCATCAGGCGCATTTTTAACCAAACCAAAATCAGCAACCTTAGCTCTCATGTCATCTCCAAGAAGTATGTTTGAAGGCTTCAAATCTCTATGAATGAAACTCTGCTGAGCTAAGCTGTGCAGGTATTCCACTCCTCGAGCCACATCCAGTGCAATTGTAACCCTCTGTTTCCAAGTAAGAGGAGGGTAACCAAGTTCTTGCCATTCAAACAAATGTTGAGCGAGAGTCCCCTGTGGCATGTACTCATACACCAAGAGCCTCTCATTTCCATTTATACAGTAACCCAAAAGAGCAACTAAATGCCTGTGCCTCACTTTAGTAAGCACTGCAATCTCTGCCTGAAACTCATTCATTCCTTTTGTCCCCATTGCCCCAGATTCCATCCGCTTCACAGCAATCTTAGTCCCATCATGCAATTCGCCCTTATAAACCACACCAAAACCTCCCTTACCCAGAATGTTATTCTCGCTGAAATTATCAGTTACTTGTCTAAGTACCTCGATTGAAATCACAACGTTCCCACCCTCAAAAAAGTGCCGGCCACTATGGTTGCCACTACTTTGACTTTGTATTTCACTGAGAACCCCGTACCCATTCGTGCAACACGATGAACCATTCTTAACCAATGCATTGATTCCATTCCCACTCTCTTGATCATTCACTCTCCCAGACTTCCCTCTCTTTTTCTTGCGATTAACCTTAAACAACACGAAGAAGCCAATAGCACCAACAATCACAATACCAACAACACCAGCAATCACACCTGGACTCACCTTCTTACCACCATTTCCTCTTCCATTAGGAACACCTCCGGGTGTAGTTGTATTTGAATCTGAACCAGATGATGGTGTCCCTCCACTTCCAGAACCCCCACCACTCCCAAGAAAAGGATTACCTGGTGTAATGGTTAGCTTCACCGAAGATGCGAAAGCTGGGATCTTCCCAGTGAGATTGTTATTGGAGACATCAAGAAGCGAAAGTTGAGACAACTTTATCAAGCTATCGGGAATGGGACCTGATAAATTATTATCATTCAATTTTAAAGTTGTCAAAGTAGTGAGATTAACAAATGCAGGAGAGATTATCCCTCCAAAATGCTGCTTCCCCAAACTCACTGTAATGACAGTCTTTTTTTGTGAATCACAGGTAACAAAAGGCCAACCATTGCAAGCATCATTCCCTTTCCACGAATCAGACAGCATCACAGGATAACCAAAACCACCAGCAATCTCGAGCAAAGTGGTCACTTGTGGATGACAAGCAACGCCAGCAGTATCCACACAAAAATTATTAAGACCACTATTATCAACTTTAACACCTTTTCCAAACTGAGGCACAGGACCTTGTAATTTATTATTATAAAAAGAAATATTCAACAAACCAGCTTGGGAAGACAGAGAAACCGGAAAGATCCCAGTAAACTGATTATCCCTCAACTGCAAATCAAACAAACTCTTGCTCTTTGAAAAATCTGGAATTGGCCCAGTAAACTGATTCTTCTGAAGCCAAACTTGACTCAACTGCTCCATTGAAGGCAACACCTCAATAGTACCAGACAACCCCATTTCCTGATTATTAAGCCACAAATTCTGGATCCCAGAATTAGCAAAAGATGGAGGCAACCCTCCAGTTAAGTTATTATAAGACAATCTAAGATTTTGCAAACTAGGAAAAGAAGCAAACATATTAGGTATAGCACCAAAGATGTTAGCGTGACTAGCCTCAAAAGTATTTAAACTAGAAGACTCAGTTAGATCAGTAGAAAGAACCCAAGGTTCCAAATTTATATTCGCATCCATGCTCAAAGTTTGCAAACTAGTTAACCCTTTAAAGAAATCTGCAGGGATACTGGTAAAATTATTAGTACCAATATAAACTTCTCTCAAAAAAGCTAAATTTGCAAGAGAAGGCAAAGGACCGATCAGCTTGTTGTCTTGAAGAGACAAACTTTGAAGCTGAGAAAGCGTTGAAAGCTCAGATGGGAGAGTCCCTGAAAGACCTTGAGAAGCTAAGTTAATGGAAATCACATTGTTGGAGTTGTCACATTTAACACCATTCCACTTGCAGTAACCATTGGTGTTTGTTGTTGACCAGCCTTTTGGTGTTGGGGTTAGGGCAGAGGCTAGTTTTAGCATGGTGCCTGCATCATCCGCGGTGGTTGTTGTGGTGGTGGAGAGGAGGAGAGCGAGGAGGAGAAAGAAAGAGAGAAGAAGGTCAGCCATTGAGAGAGAGAGAGAGAGAGAGAGAGTTTGGTTTTTTATTTTTATTTTTTCTTTTGTGTGTTATAAAGTCTTCTTGTTTTGTTTGGTGTCGTGATTAGGGTTGAGTTTTTTTATATATTAAAATAATATTTTTTTTTATTTTTAAAAATTATTTTTAATATTAATATATTAAAATAATTTTAAAATATTAAAAAAATAATTTAATAAAAAAATAATAATATTAAAAAAATTACTTTTAAAACACAAAAACTATCAAGTTTTTAATATGGTTTCATGTTTTCTATTTTTTTTTTATTGCTGAGGGATTTGATTTTTTCAAAAGATTTTTTTTTTTTTCAAAAACGGTTTAATGAAACGTCACGTTATGGCGAATCAAGAATAAAACCAACTAGTTTTTAGTTGTAAAACTTGATTAACTTTGGGATTCATTTGACTCTGGATTTGAATTTGTTTAGGTTAAAAAAATTTTAAATAATTTAAATTAACTCAATTTATTTAGATATGAACCAGTTAAAACTCGGCGTTCAATTCATTGAATTTTTTTAAAAAAATAGATAAAATAATATCATTTTAATCTTAAACAAAATAAATTAACCTAAATCAATTCTCATAAACCGTGACCAAACCTTATCTCATATGAACCCTGGGTTTTTACAACTATGAAAATTATCTTTCTCCATTTAACAATCAATGTGATGCTTGTTGTCATATGGCATATGTTTCCTTCTCTTTTACACTTTTGTGAGGAAAAAAAAAAGATAATGACCAGTGATTTGTAAATTGATAAATGGCTCTATGATCATAACCACCAAGATCACCGTAATTTTTTAATTAATTTTTATATATCAAGATTAAATTTGTTTAGCAACTAAATAAATCCAAGCTTCAAGGGTTGACTATGATTTATTTATTTCTTATTTAAAAATGACATATATAGATAGGTCAAGCAAATATATGTTGGTGAATATCATAAAAATACATAAGTATAAAATAAATATATTTTAGTTGATACTAAATAGGTGGTACGTGCTATTTTTATAGGTTGGGTTAAATTTTTTTAATATAAAAAAATATTTAAATGACGCAAGATTTTTTAAGAAATAATAAAAATCTAAGATATGAGTTATTAACTTGACAATTATACTAAGATTGAAATTTATGATGCCTTAATAAATAAATAAGACTATAATTTCGATGGCTACCAATCCCTAATTAGAATCACACTCAAAGTAAAGAAAAAAACAACAAATCAATTAAATAAAAAAAACACTAAAAAAATATTAAACTAAAATACATTTAGAAAATTGAAAAATAACATTTGGGTGAGTTTAGTTCCGATTCTAGAAAATTAAAACCGATTGAATTGGATTGCTTCTATCTAGTTTAAATATAACCTAAAAAACAGGGGTTCTGTAAATTAAGAATCTTGCTTTCTAACACTAACAAAAATCAGAACTCACAAGCTCTCTTCAATTCTCAATTTTCAGAATAATTGTTTTTTAAAATATTTTTTATTTAAAAATATAATAAAAAAATCAACATATTTAAAAATATTAAAAAAATTAATTTTAAATAAAAAAATTCAAAAAATTATAAAACACAGTTTCACCACAACCCCAAACATCCTAGAAATTCATCTCCAGAGTTCTTCAAGCCAGTCACCCTCTCAATCTTAATCAATCTCGCTGTCTCCCAGTATCTCTGAATCAAATTCCCTCCTCCAAGTTCCCGGCTTCTCTCAATCTCTCTGTTTCTTTGTCTCTTCGTTGCAGTGGTCTCTGTCGTGACATCAAGGTAACTATTTCTTTGCCAGGTTTATGAAAAGAAATATTTTTATATGAACAAGCACTGAGATCTCATTCGTCATATCATATATAGTGGCTTATATTGTTTGATAGTAGCTGGTTGTTTTCTTTTCCAGGATAGAATTTAGATTAATTTAGTTTCTGTAACAGTGGTTGTCTCTGTCAACAATACTTCTCTGTTTTTCTAAATAAACTCTGTTGATCGATTACTTATTAAACATCATTAATTTTTTATCCAGATTAATATAATAAAGTTTTTTTTCTTAACTATTGATGTTTTGTCTGGAAATGACATTAGGTAAAGGAAGGTAAGAGAAGGAATTTTCAGTGGCCTCAACTTTTTTTCCCCTCGCCTGATGTCAATCTGTTATTTTTAGTTAAAAACCGAACCGAAAATAAACATTTCCGACTCGAACCGGAACATGAAACCGAGAAGGAAGGCCATTACACCAGATGAGCCGCTGTTGGAGTAAATCAAGAGACATAATAATTGAAGAGGGATCATTTTTGTTGATTACTAATGATTAGCAGAGAGAGTGAGTGGAGTTCTTAGAACAATTGATAAAAATAAAACAAAACCGGTCGCTCCTACGGTCTGAATGTTGTTGGCTTGTCATTGAGAATCCATGCTCATTGCAGAGGATGAGTGTATAATTTTGCAAAGTGGGTGAAGATGACTCATGTTGTTGAAATATACTAGTTTACATGTCTCCCTTCGCATCAAATTTGTTTTAGCATAATAAAGATTTCGGAGGTTTTAGAGAATTATCTTATAGTTTTATTAAATTTAATCTAATATGTTAATTTTAAAATCCTTTCGTGTAATTTTTATATTTAAAATTAAATTATATCAAATTTATCCTGATATGATTGGTTTAAAGACAACCTGATCGGCCAATAAAAAAAATTTAATGATGAGATTGAGAAACAAATAATGAAATTGATAAAAAAAACCTTCAGACCCAACTTCTTGAAATAATCTAAACTAAATTATGTGAAAATTATCTCAACATGATCTAAACAGTGACAATATATAATATTTAATGAGATTACTAAAATCTTTGTCATGGGTATATTGATTTTTTTAAAATAATTTATCCAAAATAATATTGTTATGGATGATTTTTTTAAAATAAAATGATATTATATTTTAAAAAATATTTACTTAATCACTTGAATTACTAACTCAGCCGCATAGTTACTTGGGTTTAGAAATCGTTTGGGAACGCGGTGTAAACCGTGTTTCCTAAAAAATTTAAATTATTTTTTTTTGTTAAAATTTAATATGGTTTGTATGTTTTGGATCGTTTTGATGTGCTGATGTCAAAAATAATTTTTAAAAAATAAAAAAACATCATTGACATGCATTTCAACACGAAAAATTATTTGAAAAGCAACTATAACCACATTGTAAAATATACTGTAATCAAGTCAAATTTTTCCTATGATTCAACATAAAACCTAATCCGAGACAGGTTTCCAATCCATCAACTGCTAATGAGTGTAACTAGAAGCGTAGTTGTGTCTATTTTATTATTAATAATAAAAGATATTTAGTTCATTATTTGATCGAGAGAAGTCGCTGTAGTTGTTTGGAACTTTGGATACTGAATTTTGGCGTGATAACGAAGCTCAAGATTACAAAACTTTACACGCGGAAAGCCTCAGAGGCTCAGACAAAGATCAATGTGATGGGGCCCAGCAACAACTAACACGAGGCTTCCTCGCTGGACTATTTTTAGTGTTTTTATTATTATTATTATTATTATTAATAAAACCAAACAAGCCTTGACCAGATTACAACAAAAATATCGTTACCCTACAAAGTTTTATCTTCATGCCATGGTGGCTTAATTTCCGTGTGAAGTTTTTGCTCCTAGGTTTTACCAACTTGTCAAAGTTATATAATACATTACCTACTAATCCACCATGCAATGCTATTGTCATTTTTATGCACAGTTTAGGAGGGCAGTTCAACAATATTTTTCTATTTTTTTTTAATTTTTTAAGTTTTAAATTAATATTTTTTTAGTGTTTGTTTGATCGTTTTGATGTTAAAAATAAAAAAAATATTAATAAAAAATATTATCTTGATCCATTTTTATAAAAAAAAAATTTTAAAAATAATTTCTGCTATATTTTTAACCAGACTTTCAGTCTAGTTATAAAACTCCATCTATTTTAGTAGTTCAACTTGGTGACCTGAGTTTTATAAATATGATTTTTAAATAAATATTTTATTTTAAAAAACAAAAACCCATTATAGTACTATTTTTTTCTTATGATAAACGGTATTTTTGAATCCATTTGCATGTAAATCAAGATTAAATATATCTGCATCATGTAATTCCTGAGTTGCATCCAGCTTGGCCGAAATATCTCTTTCTAATTCACGCGTTATCCTAACTGGTAATATTAGCTAGCAGCTATAAATTCTTGGGTTAAGATATTCCTTGAAAAGCAAATCTTCAAGGCCATAGAAGGCCTGCAACCAGAGATATTGACAAATCCAGATGGCTGATTGAATTTATTTGGTCTGATTAGGTGCCACGCCATCTACCATAATTAAAATATAGGATGTAACATGACTTCTTGACATAAGCACATGAAAGGGTGAAGACTGAAGAGGGTTCTCAAAAAACAAAAACAAAAATATGTGTAGTGTAGGTTTGATCTGTGAGATCCATATGGAAACCCTCTACGCACAATCTTTTCATGAACAAGGATGCTTTACATATCCCAATTTATGGTCATGTACCAACTACCAAGATCTGGCAACATCTTGTTGTTTGATTATGCCATTCTTTGTAAAAAGGTTAAGATTTGCCGGCATGATAATAAAACCTGTTGACCCGGCCAAAGGCCTGAGTTATGAATTGATCAAATTAATCCGGGTTGGTTTTAATATAATAAAACAATGTTGTTTTAATATTTTGTAGACCTGATCATCACTGTGCTTAGATAGCTACATGGGATGGAGCAATGCATTGAATATTTCAGAAAATCCAGCATTCAATCCTCAGGACAGCACCCGTTTTTGTCTATCAAATTGGTGACATTTGGAGGTGATGGTAATGTACATGAAACCATTTCCATTTCACATCTTCACTCTCCTGCCCTCCCTCCCCCACAATGAATTCTCTGAAGAATATATAATACCTCTGCCAGTGTCCTTGGCAGCTGCTGAGAATAAACAAAATTGACAGGTAAAATAGCCATCCAACGAGGTAGGGTTTTAATACCAGCCCAAGAAAATCTTAAGAGTGGGTCTTGAAATAAAATCATGACTAGGCTTGAAGTCATTGCTGCACATGATTTGGGCTTTGAAGTATACAAGATTTCATTCGGTTTGATTTAGTTTCTGGGCTGCTGTCTGCGAAATGTACTACAACGGGCTTGAATTACACGTTCGAATTGTATTCATTAGTGGGCTGGGTATAATATATTTTCTTCGATTACAAGGGGTGTTGATGTTTTTAGATGTTTTTTAAGAGTATTTTTAGTTTGAAAAAAAAATTGAATAGATGTTTTTTTAGTATTTTGTAATGGTTTTGATATGTTAATATAAAAAATAAAAAATAAAACCCTGAAAAAATTTATTTTAAATTTTCAAACAAAAAACTATTTTGAAAAACATCTACACCTCAATCACAAACACTCTGATCACCTCTCATATTCCATGTTGATTTGATACATTCAAAAGATTTTAACAAATTTTTCCGAATACAACTCTGAATATTTGAACCAATTTATGGGTGTGATGTGGCTATGAATATCAGGAAAACCTGATAATTTCTCTTTTCAGCAACTTCAATCGGAAGCCATTTTGCATGAAGACAGCAGGATCCAAAGAAATTGGGAGGTTTTTTTGCTGGTGGATTCAATGGCCTGGAATAAAACTAAAAATGGAAGAGAGTCATTCACATGGCTGGGCTGGGGAAGAGCTGACAGGGCCAATCCACCGTATTTGAAGAGGCAGAGGTGGCTGGGCTGGGGAAGAGCTGACAGGGCCAATCCACCGTATTTGAAGAGGCAGAGGTGGTTGGGCTAGGGTGGGTCTATGAAACTTCAATAAATTCACTCCCATGGAAGCTCCAACGTATGGCAGCTTGAAGGAAAACTTTTTAGGTTGTTGGTATGATCATGTGGTTCATGTTCAAGCAAACAACATGAGATTAATTTGGATATTTTATATTTGTCTTCTTCAAATCGCTACAATTATGAACAAAAATAAAGGAAACAATTCCACAACAACAACGAAATTACATTTTTATTTTTCATATAGTAGGAGATTTTACTTAGAAAAGAAAATATTCCATGCTATGAGATTCATGTCGGTAACTATGAGTTTCAATTAATGTATGAGATCTTTTAACAATTACTACACAGAAAAAAATCAATTATATATATATATATATATATATATATATATATATATATATATATATATATATATATTAGTTAGATATTCTCTTTAAGGCATGGATAAAAGTTCTTTTCCACAATAAAGTGAAAAGAGGAAAATTTCTACATTTTGTTTCTAATATCTCCAACTTTATTGCAAATTACGACTAGTATTGTTTTTGAGCTGTCTATTAAGGGTGTCTTTGGCAACGTTACATCACTATTTTATAAAGTTTTGATTTTTTTTAGTATTTTTTGAATTGTTTTATTGTTCTAATATAGAAAATAAATCTTAAAAAAATATTTTTATATATTTTTAAATAAAAAATATTTTAAAAAATAATATCTATTACTGTTCTAAATACTGCCAGAGAATTACACGAGTGAAATTGACATGGGAAAACGTTGATCACTAATTAGCGAGAACCAAAGGTTATGCTTGAATGTTCTTTCCATTTCACTTCACACACACACACACTCACAAGATGAACAAACCCACAGTCCCAAGACAAGTGGAGGGCACAAAGATTGAAGAAAAAAAAGAAAAGGAAATTCACAAGCTCAAGCAAAGAGACATTCCTTCAACCCTACCCAAAAAAAGGTATGTTCAAAGTTAAAAAGCAACACCATCCCCACCACCACCTCAGCTGCAATGATGGTAATAAGAGTGGGAGTGGGGTCTTTTTGACACATAAAATAATAAAAACAATGTCCCAGAAAGGATCATGATCACAATTTATGATTCATTATATTCCCATGCAAAATACATAAACAAATCATCAATATATATATAATCTGCTTACACCATGGTGAGTAGTAACATAACTCTCTCTCTCCCTCTCTCTCTTGTATTAAAGATGATGAAAGGGAGGAGCAAAAGTGTGAAAATAGAATCTAGTACTATCTCTTGAGAGAAGTGATGGGTTTTGCTCTGGCAAAGAGAATCCATGTTGCTTGAAAAGGTGAGCCAGCAAAGAAAGAAAAAGATAGAGAGGTGAGTGTTTAGGGTGTTTGTATGTGTGTTTGTGTCAGCTTGATAGGGCATGCGTTACTCAAACTTCAAAGGCAGATAGATATGGAGAGAGCTGATGCTGTTGCTGTTTCAGACATTAAGGAATTTGAGGGGTTTTCTTCGGTCCTTTCCTTTTGGCGTTTTACTACATTCCCTTCAAATCTTAGGCCAGGCTTATTCCCATGCTACCCATATATGTGTCAGTAGTCATTATACATTATACTTTTTTTTCCCTTTCATTTCTTGCTCTAAGAGTCCCATGGACGTCTAAGTTATTGAGAGGTTGTTTTAAGTAGGGCACCTACGTCTAGATTAATGTATTTAAGCCTCATTTGATCATGTATTTGAAAAATACTTAAAAAAATTAAATTAAAATATTTTTAATTGAAAAACACATGTATTAAATCATCAAATATACATCCATTATCACGCTAAAATTTTCAAGTTTTGAATCAAGCCAAAACCTCTTACCAATTACTCAAGAAATATTTTTTTAGTTTACTTTGTCACGAATGTACTGTACTTTGAGGTATAAACTTTCAAATCAAAAAACAAAACCTTTTTCTCTCTGTCTTCCTGGTGGCAAATTCTTTGTTTTTATCAAAGATGGAAGGGAGAGGCCAATAGGCCCTCAAAGACATAAATGTAAGATACGAAAAAAGCTTTCTTGATTCGATCTTCAACCCAATGATTTAAATAATAAAATTATTTTTTTATTCAATTTTTACTGGCATGGATAAAGGATTCATAAAAGGTGTAAAAGGTGAAGAAAACTTTTGACTATAATAGTGGCGAGTGTGTTCTTGCACCTTTTTACTCTTTAATTTAATGTGTCTTCGTAGCTTTTTCCTCAAAGTTATTGCCATATGTAAAGGTCACTGTGCTGATCAGATGTGTTCAATCACGTATAGATTCTTTTCTTCAAGTCAGAATTAATCAAGTACGTTCAATTTGATTTGTAAATGTTTTTATATGCAAACAAGTTTAATTATGAATTTTAATTTCTAATATATATATATATTTTTTCGGACTCGAGGAATTTATAAGTATTTTTTTACACCCATTTTATTTAATGTATTTGCTGTTGAGATTAGAATCAGCACTCTTAAACATATATATATATATATATATATATATATAATATACTTGATCTGGTGTAAAACTCAAGTCATGAGTTGAGTAAATTAATTTATATTAATTTTTTTTATATAAAAACAATGTTATTTTGAATAATTATTAAGAATAAATCAATCGATTTATAACATGGTCAACTAAATCACGAGTTAACCGAGTCTACTCTTAATTGATTTTTTTACACTCTAATTGAGTTAGGAAATAGGTCGACCAGATTGAGTTTAATAATATTATTCTTGAACGTATGTGTTTGCTTTGTTGTCCAACTTTAATAATGATCTTCTAATGTTGATCACTGTATCACACAATTAATATAAAAATTACCAAAACTTTGAAAATAAAAATCTTTCAAGAAAATAAAAGGATCATGAATTTTAAAATTGCCCGGTTCCACTTCATGCAATGTTTAAAACTTAAATTCAATATAAAGGAAGGTTGCTACTAATTTAATTTGAAGGGGGCAGTATGTGGCTAGAAGCTTAATTTTTTGCTAATCATGCATTGCATGAAACACAACATTAATCATATTTGTCATGCTTAGGAGTAAAGGAAGAACAAAATGAGGGTTAAATTCAAAAACCAAATGAGTGATCTTTTGACAGACTCGTGGGATAAAAAGATTCATGTTGGCATTAATGGACAATTGGTACTTCAATAAAAAGTTTTATGATTATTAGGAGAATCACTGTGAAATGATATTTCCATGCATGCTCAAATAGATGATCAGCCAAGAGAAAGTTGAGCTCAAAGAGCAGTATCATTCTTGAAATGATTAATTTCAACTGTAAATTTGTACATCTGCCTTGATCTTTACCACACAATTTGTTTTTTTTTTTATTCTAATTTTATAATTATCCATTGCCTAATGCTGGCTTTCTGCATGGATTTTTGAATGACAAGACCCTTAATTATTTTATTGTTATTAAATCAAGCTCAGCCTGGCAAATCCAACTTAAATTGAGTTTTAAATTCAACTGGATGAAAGTTAATTTAACGTGATGCAGTCATTTTAGTTAGAACCTGAATTAACTTCTTATTTTTATTTTTTATAAAAATATTGTTAGTTTAACTTTAAAAAAAATCTTAAAAATATATTATTAATTTTGAATTGATTCAAGTTAAGCCATTAAATTCATAAACTTGAGCCGGTATGAGTTTAATAATTTTATTTTTTATTATTAAATACTAAAAAAAGAAAAAAGCCGAAGCCAAGGAAAAACTACAGGGACAGGAAGGGTAAGAAGTTTACAAGTGCAATAGCACATATCAATTATAGTCAATATCACCATCACTATCTATACATACATGGCGCAGGCTCTGCTGACCAATACGGGACATTTGAGTCTTTCATATATGTCATATTGCATATTCTTATTCCCAGCTGACTACTGAGCCTGAAAATTAGTTGATGTTTGCATCTGCAGAATCTTCACAAGTTTCCAACATCTTAAACCCCACAGATAAGAATATTGTGTAATGTGATGCAAGCACAAAAGTTGTCGTATCAAATATTTCTTGGAGTTTTTTGTTTTGGCCAATGAATAAATCTTAGTGCATTCCTGTCATCTTACGAAGAGACATCATGAAGAATATAGGACGAGGAGAGTTTGTGATTTCAAATATTTAAGTTGATTATTACCAGAGCAAAAAATAATGTTAGGTTAAGCACACCATACTGGCCTGTTGAAACCCTAGATAGGCCACAAAGAGGTAATTAAAGTGTATATATATTTTATGATTAAAGACCTTTTAGTCTTAAATATTATGCAAATAAGCTAAATTTACTTCATAATAAAAAAATAAAAATTGGGTTATCTTATTTCTGCATTTGTATTGAAGGAACAGAATTTACCCTTATTTGGAAATTCCTTTTTCTTAAAAATAAATAAATTTAATCATTATAAATTAAGGAACCTACAAGGGGAAGACATTATATAAATCATTGATTTTTCAACTTCAAAAAAATGAAAAAAATACTATAATATAGAAATAATTTATTTAACAACTACTTACATGTGTCCTTGTATGGTCTATTTTAAAATTAAATATAGAAATTCATTCTAAAATTGAAAATAAATTTATGTTTTTATCTCTATTTCTTTAGCTAAACATATATATATTTTTATGTATTTATCTTTTCTGTCCTGAAACACTAATCAATAACCACTAAGATAAAATTGCAGTACATATACTCACATGTCCTCTAGTTTTCACTGCCAAACTCAAGAACAATACGTGCTCTTCCAATGTCCAAATGAAAGAAGCCAATTTATTGGTCATAAATATGGCTAAATGCCTTGACAAGCACAGTGCATGTGTTTACCCTTAGAACAAGTAAAAAGGGGGAGTCTATTCAAAATCCAGCACGATCAACATTAACATTGTAGATGTCAATTTTGAACCCATCACACGCGTTTTGAAAGGTCTATTTCTAACCCAACACCCATGCACAGGGACTTTGTTGTTTAGTAACATGACTTAGGTGGTAAGATCAGTAAATTATGTTTCTCTTACAACCCTAGAGACCGTAACATAGAAATCTTGGATTCCACTACTTCTCTGCCATGCACCAGAGTTATTTGAAAGAGAAGCTAGCCTTTTGTCTATGAATTATTAGCTGAGTGAAAGCTTTTGTCCATCAATTATCAGCTCACTGCGAACCAGGGCACAAGTCACGACTTGTGTTACAAATTGCTTAAAAAAATAAAAAAAAAACTGACAAGGAAAAGGAAAAGGCAATATAAAAAGGATGCCAACAGAGAATAAAACAAACTCAATGTTTAGAATGATTTGACTGACTCTCGTAGCTGTGGAAAGTTGGGGGATTTCTCTAAAGTTTCATGTTTTTGAGAGTTATCACTAGTTCAATCCTGCCCAAATCATTTTTTTTGGGTGAATGCAGATCTTGATGGGAATAATTACTAGTTTAATCCTATCAAAATCTAGAAGGGCACTGTTACATTATTGGAAAAACTTCAATTTAGTGTCAAAAATATGATCTCATCATTAATTAAATCCCAAATTTATAGATCTCAAAACAAAGGCAAATCTCTTGAAATGTAGAAGACCCTCCAATATTTAAGCTGGTGAAGAAAAATATCCTTAAAAGGTTGTGTTGTGTAGGTTTACCTAGCAAAGCTTAAAGAGAAACAGGGTGAAAAAAGTTCAGAAAAAAGAGAGCATGAGATTGAGATATATATTGAGAGGGGAGAGAGGATACCCTTTATAATTTGTAAGATGCATCAAGAAAAAAAATTTCAAAATTTAATTAAGCCAATTGGCAAGTAGAGGCTTTTTTTTTTTTTTTGGATAATCATCGAGAGAATTGGCAAGTAGAGGCTAATGGACGTTGTGATGGATTTTTCCATTATCAGGCCCCATCAAGAAAAATCTTCCAGGTCTATCAAGATCCATGGCAATCTCGGTTTCAATGCATATGTAGGTTAACATTGTCATAGTACCGATATCGAACTTTTTCTTCATATTCTTTTCTTCTATTCTTTTTGTTCAAAGAAAATCTTGCATCAAAATTAACTAGATCACACCCTAATTTAAGGACACATCGGGCCATCAAGTTGGACATGTACGTAAGTAGGTCTTAATGCTTTCTAATTATTCTTTCCTTTCTTAACACATCCATTCTCAAAACGGTACTCCTAATTGTTCTTGTAAAGCAGGTGAGAAAGAAAGAAAAAGAGGGAGAGATCATAGATTCTTATTCTGTTCATAGGGATTGGTGAACAAAAGAAAGAGTGAGAGTAATGATGGGTTATAGGTTGTCATCGTTATATATGCATACAATAAGGGAAAAAGAAAGAAAGAAACACACTTTCATTTTCTTTTCTTCTTTTTTTGTTTTCTTTCACTTTCTTTTGCTTTCTATGGTGACCTACTTTGATCATCAGTCTCTTAGATTTCAGCATCAAACGTTCCTTTACTCTCATTTTTGTTCTGTACATTCATAAACATGGATTTTTGCTTAGGTTAGCGATTGGCCGCATTAATTCTCAAACGGGTTCTCAATAAAAAGAGCTATTAATGCTATTTAAATAACAAATTCTATACATGATGCTCTTAATTATATATATATATAGCAATGTATCAATCATGGTTGGTTAAGATATATTTAAGAAGCTGTATGATTGCTCAATCCCATTAAGGAAAGTCTAACAAATTACTTAAATATTTTCCTTAATAATTAGCAAGGTCATGCTTGTGCCAAGCAGATTGATCTTGCAAAAAAAAATATGATTTGTGGCAAGATTTACAGTCATGACAAGCAGATTGAGTTTGCAACACTTTTTTGCATGCATGGCCAGTCAATAATTACAGCACACCATCGACTACAAAGGTGCGATCGATCCATTCTTTCATCACATGAAAAGGTTGGAGTGATTGCAAAACCCCACAAGAAATCTAAGGCATATATACTTACCCATTTATATCAATCGGGATATTGAAGGACCACTGTCTACGAAACATTTTAGATAAAATACTTCAATTAACTACAATGACATGAAATTTTTTAGTTTTATTGCTATTATCTACATCTTTCCGCAAAATTCACCTGTTTTTTTTTATTTAATTTGGTATCCAATACATCATTTTACTTTTGTTAACAACTTAAAAAAAAAAAAAAAGGAAATTAATACACACACACACACACAGCATCCACCAACACGTACCTAATGCAAAGCAATGCATGCTAAATCTTGAATTCACATGGAAATCCAAAAAGATGTCCATGCAAATTGTATATTTGAAAGGATTGCATGCGTAAGATTTATAAGTAATTAATTCTATATGCGTGTGTGTGTGTGAAGATAAGATCATAATCTAGCTCATGGTCTGTAACAGCAGGACCACAGATTATATATATATATGGCTTATGTATATCTGCACAAGCTAGCTAGGACTGACCGCTTGCAATTTTCTCAAAAAATACACTGATCTGCGAAAGCCTAAAAGTATATGATATAATTTTTTTTCTGGCACTCTTTGATCTCTAGATACTATTTGAAATAGCATAACTAAGTGTCTTTGGAAAGAAATTATACCCTTTTCCTTTTTGCTACTTTTGGAAGCTCAAGTCGCGGTTGTCGAGGGGATTCGCATGGTGGAGGGTGCAAAATGCCTGAAAACTTACCTATATAAAACAGCTTAAATTTGGGAAGATTAAACCCTGGACTTACATGAATAATTTTACGATAAGCTAAAACATCATTATCAAAGTTATTGCAACCATTCGGGCAATGCTATCCACGCTTCATGTCAATGTAATGAGGTAGATTGGTAAAAAAAAAAAAAAAAACAAAGGAATTGCAAATCCCTAAGAAGGAAAAGGGAATATTGTTATGTAAGGTGATTCAATCACTCAGAGAGAGTACGTAAAGGAAAAGAGGAAGGACATTTAAAGTGTTGGACTGAGAAAAGAAAGGAAAAGCAAAAGGTGGAGTACCACATGATATGATGTTGGTTTGGGGACATTTATTGTATAAAGTAGCACGCTTTCTTTACAATTTAGTCCTCTCCAATTCCAAATCTTTCTATTCCCCTAGCCATATATGCTTTGCCCTTTTGATTTCAATTGAGTCAGGTGGGACTTCTGATGACCAGAAAACGTTAACCGGTGAAGGTTTGGAGGTTGGACAGGGTTGTGTGTGTCTGATCAGTGAGACCCATTTGCCTCTTCAAAGTGTAGGACCCAACTGAAGGGCTACACTACTGCCATTGCCTTTTTCTTTTCTTTACTTTTTCCTCACATTCCCACCCCCAAAAGGCAGAGGCTATTTTTGTTCATGGTTATAGGCATTTATCCTTAATTTGTTCCACATCTAAAGTATTGTTAAGGCTATTTTCACCATTTTCCAATGCCTAGAGAAATTCACTAAAGGGTAATGTTCAGCTTCATCTTCGATTTACTAAAGGGTAAGCTAGCATGTGCTCTTCTTTGTTTGTTTGTCATAATATATACCAGTGGATTTTTTATTTTTCCTGGCCATAAAAAAAGAATTTCTGTTTAGATTTGAGGCAAGGCCTAATGTCAATTAATGGGCATCAAGCCCATGAGTAAAATATATAAAAAAAGGCTAAATAAGTTAGCACCACTTCTATCTATATATGGATACGCCCTATCAGCTGGACTCCAGAAACTCTTGTCAAGAAAAACTAAATCACACACGAAAACCCAACACAAGTATTCATAAACTACAGGAGACTCCATCCATGGCAATTTCTTTGGTGTGTTCGATGTTAAGTTTTAGCTCTTCAATCACGTTAAATTAGTAGAGCATCTATGTGAACGTTAGGTATTTGTGGAATTGCATAAATTAACCCTTAGGGAACAGAGTTTTCAAGGGTCTAATCGCTACAATGGAAACTTGTGAGAACAATATTGCATAACTTTTTTCTTGAAGGACCAAAGTGGAACCTTATGTGAAATATAAGCATAAATTCTCTTGGGGCAACAACCCTCATATGATTTCCTAACCCATATATACACGTACCGATTCGCAATTCAGCAATATTCAATTTCACAACCTAGTTTTTTATTCGATTGAATTAGATCTTCAATATATTATATAATTGACTCAAGTTAATCTTTCTATCTATATTTGTTAATTGACTGATCAATTTTATCTGCATGTTATCAAAAGAATTTGACATTTTATAGTCAAGATTTACAATGATTTTAGATGAGAGTACTGATCATTTGAATTGTTTCTTGATTGATTAGCTAGAGTAGGGACAAAAACTAAGCTCAAACTTAGCATGGCTAGTCTTGGTATTGACGAGGACGACATTCAATTTGGGCATAAAGAAGAGTTTTGTAATAATTTCATAAAATTCAAAAGGGGTTCTAATTAATATCAAATCATGAAATTGTTAATGGATGGATATTAAATCTTATTAATGCACAGGCCAATATCACTCAATGATCGCAACTTCATAAGCACGAGCACTTTATTGATTGATATTTTTTTCAAAGCAAAGCAAAGCAAAGCAAAATGGGATGAGGTCATGAGTTGATATTGATTTATAGCTAGTACTGCTAAGTGGTCTTGCTTTTATCATGTGGGCCTCGATGTTCCATTTAATGTAGCTTGTGATTTAATCCCTTTTCTCCCTTTGTTGAAAATTGGTTTTGAAAATTGCAAACCAAATCATTAGGACTCCCAAAGATGACACAAAAGAATTACGCAATCTCCAATTAATTTCATAAAGGGATACTTTTCTTCCAAGATGAGAAATTCTCATTCTTCACCTCTTGATCATCACCAACTTTAAACCTTGAAATATTATGCCCTAATGATTTGAACACCTGCCCCTCGAACTAGCCCTTTTTTTCAATCAATGCCACGATTTTCCTTGGCAAAAGGAGCATTGATAACCCAACTAGCTATATGAACCTTATAGATCATTCATTATACAAGCGAAAGAGCACGTACGTACGTAGGAAGGAGTGCTCCATCACTTTAAAGCAAAAGATATATAGAGTCTTCCCATTTCATCTCTCATCTCCTTCTTACAATGGATCAAACATATATAGTCCTATGAAGCTCACAATCATGAGAAGATGCAGAGATTTTAAAAGTTATTAAAAGGGTATTTATTGCTAGTATTTATTAGCATTGTTACCCTCAATATATAAAGCTTTTTGCATGAAAATGTTAGCCTAGACGATATTTATGACTTTGACCGGCTTAATTAGACCCATGTTTGAATGCGTGTTGTTTTTCTACTTTTTTGACCCAAAAAACAAAAGGGTGTTTTAAAGGCCTGAGGAAGTGTGTTTTTTGTACAATAGCACAAAAATTGACGAGAAAGCAGGATTTTGTGCTCATTAATTATAAAAGTTTTCATGTGTTACACGATGAGGATTAATAATTAAGTAGCATTTGGATAGAGATTAGATGACCATTTGGGTTTGATTTAACAAGGAAGATCTTCTAAATTCAAAACATAATACTAAAAAGATTTTTTTTTTGTCAGCAGTCCAACTATTTTCAGACCACCTTTTTGCAAGCTCATATTAAGTAGTTTTGGACAAGCTATGATATTTATACTTGTACATTTAATAATAATAATAATAATAATAATAATAATTGTTTTAGACTCAAAACTAAAATAATAATAAAAAATTTAATTACTAGTTTTTTTTATTAAAATCATGTTTGAATAGTGCTTTTTCCAAATACTTTAAACTGAAGCACTCTTTGGATGGTGGCATAGCACTCTGCAAATTTCTTTTGGCTCCTTTTAATGCAATGAAAATTACTTGGGAAAATAACCCTTGAATATCAATCTTTTTACGTCCTGTATAGATGCTATTCTTGGAAGTCTCCCCGTTCAAGTTTTCTCCTTGCTCAAATTCCAGTTTAAACAAATTAAAAATATCTGTTTTCAATCATTTTATGGGTAAAAATCGAGACTTACATCCTATGAGGGTGGTAAAAAATCAAAGGAGAAAGTTTATGAACGCTTTCTATGGGCTTAACAAAATTGTACACAGAAAATTAATTTGATGCCCTACAACACCTATAAAAAACTTTTTATACATAAATCAATTTAGATAACAATAAAAGTAAATATTCTCTAAGTTTCTTTAAATCTGATTTAAATTTTATATCAGATTTGTTTTGTATTATCTAAAGATATGAACTCTTATATTTTTTTAGTCTCTTTTTATGCCCTAAAAAAATATATTTATATAAACATTCTTAAGATAAACATCTTAAAAAATATCTAAGATATTTAATATAAATATCGTATAAATATCTAAATTATAAGATATTTAATATAAATATCTAGCTAGGTATTTAGAAATATATTTATGAAAATATGTACATTGTATAAAATATTTGTGTAGTTTTTTCATATAACATGGGTAAAAACATTAAATTAATCTAGATCCAATCATATCATAATTAACCTGCTATTTGTTTACACTAATGTAAATATTGAGGAGTGATTAATCATGCATGAAGAAATCTTGAGGAGATTAATGGTTTTTGATGTGGCCCCATTAATTCCCTTGTTGATTAAACCTCTAATTTAATTCGTTTTGCATGGTAAGATATCACCATCACATTCCACATCACCCAAAAGCTTGAAATATTCCTTATGAACAACTTATTATCTGTCTACTTCTAAAAAGCTAGCTCTGGGGATTCTCATCTTATATAATAATGTAGCTAGCTATAATGTCTAGGTTTTTTTTTTTCATAATACTGAGCTACTTTATATATATATTATTTGGTTATAAAATATTGTATTTTCATGCTAACTATATATATGTTGCATATGGTTGTTGGATAATTAGAAAAATTCAGAATTAGGGTATATTACATCATGATCAAGGGAGTTCAAATGATAACCCCCCTCCAAAAAAAAAATGTCCGTGAAGTTCTTATGAAATGATTGGTGATAGCAGTAACTAAAACTTTTTTCCGTGGAATTGAGGTTTGCTATGTGTTATTAAACAGGTGGGTTGTAGTAGTTCATTCTAAAATCTAGTTAAGATCTGAGTTTTGAAAAAATTAGATAAAAAATTAATTTGGTTCATTGCACTTCAATCAAACTAGTTAAAATTTAGTTTAATTTTTCAAAACAATATTATTTTAACTTCGCAAAAATAAAACATTCAAACGAGATTGTTTTGGGTTGACCAAGTTAATTTACCTAACTTATAATACAAATCTTAGATCAAGTTATGAGCTATGATAGATTTTATAAATTTGAGTTTGACTACTAATTTTAGTATCATTTTTCTTTATTTTTTTTATTTTATCTATTAATAAGAGACTTGTTCAAAAATATTAGAGCGCATAAAAAGGTGGGATCGCATCTAGGAGGTCATTGTATATTAAAGGATTGTTTGAAAGTGTGATAACAGTTGTTTTTTGGTCAAAAATATATTAAAATAATATTTTTTATTTTATTTTTTAAAAATTATTTTTAACATTAGCACATCAAAAAAATCTAAAAACATAAAAAAAAATTGAATCAAAGAAATTTTTTTTTTTTTTTTAAAGCTCTTTGAAAACGCAAAAACAAACGTATTTTAAGACCTCACAGTATCCTAAATTCCTAATACAATTGAAATTTCTTTCATTTTTTTCATAAAAAAAAAACCCATTAGTTTTTTTTCTAATATAAAATGGTCATGAGCTCTTGGTGACGACTAATCAACAAGTAGGTCTCTTCCTCATTAGTTGAATTTAATAAAAAGAATTATTTGAAATGATGCCAATTAGTAAGTTTCAAGTAAACTATAGTTTCATCATCTTGAAACTTTCAAGTTAATTTTTGAATTTAATTAAATATTCTCTCTATTTAATTCCATTATCATCGGATATTGTCTCCTAAGTAACTTAATTATTGCTTCCTTTTCTACTCCAAGCTTATGCAAAAAGGTCAAAACAGAATTGTTATAATTACAATTATATATTCAAGCATGCATGAATTAAGCTATATGGTGAATTAGCGAAGCAATTAGATAGTGAAAAATTACCCAACCATCTGTAAATTACTATAACACAAAGAATATTACAGTTACTGAGCAAAAAAATAGAGGAATGATGAAAGGCATAGATGCATGTTCCTTGATGTCCAGGCATGGACAACCATAAGAACAAAATAGGGAAAAGGATAAGAAACCTATCAAGTATATTTCTTGATGTCCAAAGACACATACAGACAATCAACAGTAGTGTGTGTTTCTTTCTTGCATGAACAGGATGTGAACATTGTTGTCTGTAAGCACAGCAGATTTCTGTGTTTTTACCTCCTTTGTTTAGCAAATTAAAGACCATTTTTTTCCAAGAGGGCTGCTTGCAGTGTTATTAAACCCTACGGATTAACTTAGTGACATGTCGATTCTTAGATATTATTCCTGTTGGGTCTTATATAGAACTAGAAGATTAACCCAAGACTTGATTTGATTTTAAATTTTTTTTTGAAATGATTGATATTTTTTTTTTAAATACCATCATTTTAGATTGATTGAAGTTAACTAATTAATGCGTACAACATATGACTCGAGTGTTTAACCGAGTCAGCTGGTTTTTATAACCATGGGTGTTGGAAATGAGATGGGATTAAGACAAAATGACATTGCAGGTTGTAGGGAAGGGAGGGAGGGTGAGCTGAAAAAGAGCCAATAATGCGATGTAGGATAGGAGACAGAGGGCTGCTTTTTGAGTACTTTGGGAATAAAATGCTGTCTCTCTACGAGGATTGGCGTGAAGAGAGAGACTCTCCTTTTTTTATCTTTTCTTGATAACTAAATATTTTTATACAAGCAAAAGATGATAAACATGAAGAAGAAAATAAAATCATCCTGAAAAAATAAAGAAGAAAACAATTTCCTTTTTATCTCTCATCGCAGTCTAGCCTTCTTTTAATCCAACTTTTCTCTTTACTACTTTTTTTGAATTTCTGCTGGTTTTGTCTGTCCATTCAAAGAAGATGATGTGGAAAAATGAAAGGTAAGCTATCTCTGCCTATGGATAATAAATTTTGAATCCTGGGTCCTTCTTGTGGACTTTTTTTTTTATCCCATGAAGTACTATTGGTTATAAAATCTGAATTGGTCTATTAAATCAACTTTGTATTTAGCGTTAATCCACAATTTAATTAAGCGATTAAAAACTTAATGATTTGAGTGAAATCTCATGACTTGAGACTTTTTCAAAGTCAGGTTTTAAAACTAAAGAAATAACAGATGTAAAGGTGTAAACTTTGTTGCTAATTATAAATAAATTGGTGTTATTTTGATAGTCCAGGTGTGCTAGTATTCTCTCCTGTAAAAAAAAAAAAAAAAGTACAAGAAATGCTGTTATCCTAAAATACAAGACAGTTTTCCTTTGAGGAATAGCAGTCTTACAGTTTTGGCTCTTGAAATCTTGTTAAACATGTAATCTTATTCCTGTATTGATTAATATATATTAAACGCACCCACATACAAATTTTTCTTGAAGGAGGTAAACAATGTAAGAAGAATTAGATTGAAATCTTCTTTTTGCAGCTTTTGATCATCTAGCTAGGGAGAGAATTTAGTATCTTGTATATTTACAAGTCTATCATGCATGGCATGCCATTAAATTTTACCATATGATTTTGATATTTGCAAGTCCCAACAAAAAGAATATGATTGTTAAAGGTAAGCCCTTTTCTTTTTTATCATAATTATCACCAAAACATAAATCAAGTGACCTATTAGAGTACCCTTTAGAGGGACATTGGGTGATAAAAAGATGTTGCAGAGGTACTGTTAACTGTTAACTTAGGACAGAGAAAGCAATGAATAAGTGGGAATAAAAAAGAGAAAAAGCAAAAGCTAGATCAGCAGCAAGGAGTATAAAGAAGGTGGAGTGATCTAGACTTGTTCTTCTAAGACTCTACTAAGACGTCTAAGCTCTCCTTTCAAAAAAATCTCACTATCCATTTTCAGTTCAAGCCTACAAAACCAGGGTGGTAGTTCTCGTTTCCTCTAAGCACAAGAGAGGAAAGTAACCAGCTTTTCTGTGAGGCTTAAAGCTTTAGGATTTGTGACAAAGAGAGAGGTGGGGGTGGTGTAAGGGGGAGAGAAAACATAAGAAAAAACTAAGGAAAGGTAGAAGTTTGGTCCTGAAAACACACTGGTTTCTTTCAAAGGGGGTGGTGTGGGGGTGGGTTTTAGCTAAGTTATGCGCTCAGGAGCTTGTACGGTCCAGCAGACCCTCACAACAGAGGCTGCTTCAGTATTGAAGCACTCTCTTAGCTTGGCAAGGAGGAGAGGCCATGCTCAGGTCACTCCTTTGCATGTAGCTGCAACCTTGCTGAGCTCAAGAACTAGTCTTTTGAGAAGGGCTTGTCTTAAATCACAGCCTCATCAAACTTCGCATCCTCTTCAATGCAGAGCTCTTGAGCTTTGCTTTAATGTTGCACTAAACAGACTCCCAACAACTCCTGGTCCTTTACTTCATGGCCAGCCATCTTTGTCCAATGCTTTGATTGCAGCCCTCAAAAGAGCACAAGCACATCAAAGAAGGGGTTGCATAGAGCAGCAGCAACAACAACCTCTTTTGACTATTAAGGTTGAGCTTGAACAGCTTATCGTATCCATCTTAGATGACCCTAGTGTTAGTAGGGTTATGAGAGAGGCTGGGTTCTCTAGCACTGCAGTCAAAAACAATATAGAGGACTCTTCAGCTTCTTCCGTGTTTCAGTGTTATAGTACTTCTGGTGGGGTTTTCTCTTCACCTTGTTCACCTTCTGCTACTGAAACTCAAAGAGAAGTCATTAACCCTACTACCTTTTGGCAAAGCCATTTCTTGACTTACTCTTCTGAGCAAAACCCAGCTCTTTTTTCAGCGCAAAAGAAAGTTTCAAGCAACTATTTCACAGATTCTGGTTCTGTGAAGGAAGATATCAAGTTGGTTTTGGAGGTTTTATTGAGAAAGAATGGAAAGAATGTTGTGATAGTTGGTGACTGTGTATCTGTAACTGAAGGTCTTATTGGAGAGTTGATGGGAAGGTTAGAAAGAGGAGAGGTTCCAATGCAATTGAAACAAACTCAGTTTATCAAGTTTCAGTTTGCACCAATTTCTTTGAAGTTCATGAAGAAACAAGATGTGGAAATGAATCTCTCAGAACTGAAAAGAAAAGTGGATTCTCTTGGTGAAAGTGGGGCCATTATCTATACAGGAGACCTGAAATGGACTGTTGAAGAAACTTTTGTTAATGGAGAGGTATCTGTTTATAGTCCAGTTGATCATCTAGTCAGAGAAATCGGCAGGCTACTCTCTGAATATAGTAGCTCAAACAGAAAAGTATGGTTAATGGCAACTGCAAGTTACCAAACATACATGAAGTGTCAGATGAGACAACCTTCTCTTGAGACTCAATGGGCACTTCAAGCTGTCTCAGTTCCTTCAGGTGGACTTGGTTTGAGCCTCCATCCATCCAGGTAACTTCCGGCACCTCTATTGTCATCGTCACCGTTATTATTATTTTATCTACATATCCATTATTATGTCTAGATAGAGAAATACATAAATTCTCCGTTGGTTTTCATCAATTTCTTGAAGCTTTTTATTTTGTTTTTGTACTTTTCTATCTGTGCATCCCTTTATGGTCTGAATGAGGCAAAAAAACACTGTGAAAAGCATGGTTAGGTGGTAAGACAGGTCACAGATATGGATCATTGTCCTTGTGTTACTTTGTTTTGTCAGGATGTATACAGCAACTGCATATTGCAGATTTTTCTTATAGCAGAATCATTAGAAAAGAAAAGGGAAAAAAAGTAAAAATGAAAGGTTTTCAAGGTTGCACTTTGCTTTACTTTTTGGTTGAGTGACTTTAAATTTGATCAGTTTCATTTCTTTGAAAGAATGTAGAGGTAGAATTCATTAATTTTGAACGAAGATCTTAGTCGATACTAAATAGAGTCTAGACCTAAATTTTCTAGACAACTTTTTCTTTTTTTGACTTTTATGCCTATTTCGGTTGCCTTTTTTTTATTCTTATAGCACTGGCTCCTGTGTGTGTGTGTGTGTGTGTGTGTTTGACACCCCAACAACCTTGAAACATTTACTATTAGAGGAATGTTTGAATTTTTTATTGGCCCAAGACAAGATAGTAGCAGCTTAACTGTTCTGCATTTGTTAGTCCACTTTGCTGTCTACCCTCAGCTTGGTTAATTGTGTTTATTAATGGATTTTGTGTATGAACTTGTTAATGGCAGCATCCATGATTCAAGGATAAAGTTCTCCCATAACCCATCTCTAGTCCTGGAAACAAAGCCATTCATTAATGATGGCAAGGAGGAAGAGGATAGATTCACTTGCTGTCCAGAATGCAACTCTAATTATGAGAAAGAAGTTCATTCACTCAAATCAGGACAGCAGAAACATTTGCCTCCTTGGCTTCAGCCACAAGGCACAAATTCCATTCAAAAGGTAATGCAAAGATGAGGCCTTTCTGTTCTACAACAATTTGAGAAAACAATATATAAATGAACTTATCAAGTGGATAATCTATATAATATCTTTATTTAAATTTTCAGGATGAATTTGTTGAGTTGAGGAGAAAATGGAACAGATTGTGCCACAGCCTACACCACCAAGGAAGACAGAGCAACTTGAACTCAACTTTGTATAGCAATCAAAGCCTGCTTGGAAAAAATTTCTCGTTTGCTTCATCATATCCTTGGTGGCCAAGCCAAAACAGCTTCTTTCCAGATTCAAATTCAATCTCCTTCGGAGATTCGGCTTTGAAGCCTAACTACAGCTCCAGTTGTGTGCCTAAATTTAGAAGACAACAGTCGTGCCATGTTGAGTTCAACTTCGTTAATGGTACTCAGAAGAATGAACCAGGTGAACCAAACTTGGATTCTCTAAAGAATACTGAAGGCAAGGAAGTAAAAATCACCCTTGCTCTTGGGAATTCTTTGTTTTCTGATATAGGCAAACTGGAGAAGGGGAGAAGTGGTCATTTGTGCAAGTTGCTGAAAGAGAATGTGCCTTGGCAATCTGAAACCATTCCTTCAATAGTGGATGCTTTGGTTGAATCCAAGTCAAATGAAAAAGACACCTGGTTACTGATTCAAGGGAATGACACGTTGGGAAAGAGAAGATTGGCACTCGCAATTGCCGAGTCTGTATTAGGCTCTGCTGATTTGTTGCTACACTTGAACATGAGGAAAAGAGATAACGAGGTGACCTCATATTCCGAGATGCTTGCAAGAGCCTTAAGAAACCAAGAAAAACTTGTTGTTTTTGTGGAAGATGTTGATTTGGCTGAGACGCGGTTCTTGAAATTCCTTGCTGATGGATTTGAAAGTGGAAAATTTGGAGAATCAAGTAATAGAAGAGAGGGAAATGCCAGCCAAGTAATATTTATTTTGACTAGGGGTGACTCCATCATTTATGAAGACAGGAAGATGGATGATTCTGTTATCCAGATGACACTGAAGGTGAATGAAATAAGAAATGCTAGTTTTGGAACACCCAACAATGACCACAAGAGAAAAGCTGAGTGGGAGATTTCAGGCAAGTCTAAGTCTCCAAGAGTCGATGAAAAGGAAAATGCATCTTGGTTTCCTGATGAGAATGGAAACAAGAAGAAAGACTTCTCAAGGCAGTCAAGTTTCAACACCCTTGATCTCAACCTGAAGGCCGATGAGGATGACGAAAGCGAGGGAAAACCAGGGGAATTCAGCCCCATTTCAAGTGATCTGACTCGTGAGACCTCATCTGATCAGCTTAGTCCAAAGGGGCTTCTTGATATGATCAAGAACCGTTTTGTTTTCGATCGAAATCAGGCTCAGGATATAGAGATGACAGAGGTTTTGTCATCCAAGATCAAGAGAAATGTTAATGAGGTTTTTGGGGATCAAAATGGGGTATACTTTAGCATTGAAGAGAGGGTATTAGGGGAGGTATTAGAAGGGTCGGGTTCTTTTGTGAATAGTCAGTTTGAGAAATGGCTAAAAGGCATCTTTCAAACAAGCTTGAAAACAGTTAAATTGGGTGGGAAAGAAGAGGGTATAGGTGTTAGGCTTTGTTTTGGATTCACTAGTGATAGAGTTTTTGAGGATGGGTTCATGGGTACATGTCTCCCCAAGAAAATCCAAGTCTCTTTCATGGACTGACTGGCTAGCTAGTCTCTTCTGTAAAATCCATCATCAAATGACATTGCATCACAATGTCCTTGTGTAACTTCTAATTTTCTTAATAGGATGTGTTTTGTTTCTTTTTCTTCTCCTTTCGCCTTTCTCTTGCTACATCCCTGAGATCCATTTCACTAGCAGATACCCACCTCTGTCTTCATTACCGGCATCTGAATTCCCCATCAGGATATCAACTAGGCCATTGTGCAGGAAATGCAAGCCTGGACCAAGCAAAACACACACACACACCATGTTGGAGATCGGGATTGCCTTCTGCAGAAAGAGCTTCTAGCTAGTCACTGAATATGCCAAACTGTGACTAAATGGTATATTGCCAGCCTTCAAGTTTCTCATTCTGGGCTATATTTTAACCCGATTCTGGATTATTCAATCTCTTTAAAATCTTCCCACTATTCAAACTTCATGGTAGATTGGAAAGGTGCTCTCCAAGACACCTGTCCACCTTAGCCAATTGTCATCTACAAGTCTATAACATGCATCTACAGGCTAGTATAAGAACAAAGATTTCAGAGGCTGAGGTTAGATAGCAGAGCTCTTCCACTTGTTTTCTGGGCCAAAAGAGGCAAAGAGTGGCATTCCTCCAATAAGAAATCTTTGAGCAAGTGCTTAGGTCACCGTGGCACTTGCCTAAAGCTTCTTTCAAGATCGTTAATTTGACATTCCAAGTCTCCTAGCTAGTGAAGGCACAATTCCAGCCTGAATCCTGCTCTCTAGTTATTTTTTTCAAGGAGAATGCACTGGGCCAAATTAAACACTTAATTAATTCCTTCAAGACAAGCCTATCATGCAACAGAACAGTTCAACTTGAATTGTATTCTCAGCATCCATCAATTATTGCTCCATATAAAACACCACGCAATGATTCATTCCTCATCACAAACTTAATTAATCATAATAATGAGATGATAATGAAGGAAAAAGAAAGGGAAAGGAGTGACCATGTTGCCTAAGCAATGATGAGAAAATTGACACCTCAAGAACCTAAACAATTGACTTAAAAAACATATCATCTAATTGTATAAGATTTTACGCACAAAGTGGAAGGTTTTTAGCATAGAAGATGTGGAACTCACTCACTCACTTGAAAAGGTTTCTTAAGAATGTTTCTTAATTAAAAAATGTTATCCTAGTTATTTTAATTTCCAATTCGTATGCATACTATCAAATATTTTATTTATACAAGCTGGCCTTCTAAAAAAACTACATAATTTTAAAATACAATTTGATAATCAACACAAATTTTTAACTAAATTGATTTCCATCATTAATTTTTTTCAACTCGAACTAGTATAAATCATGAATCAGTTGAATTTAAAATCAACCCAACCCAACTTCTTAAACTAGATCGAACCGGGTTTTATAACCAGGACAAGAACAAACCTCCTTCCCCACTAGAAGCCAATTACTACACTAAACTAAGTAGACTCATTATTTGACCTAAAGGACTAATAATAATAAGCAAGGATATGATTGCATCAAACGGCGGGAGTGGGGACTGTCTTCCTGTGGTAGAACATACAATTATTTCATCTCTATATGCTTTTTTATTTTTATTTTTTATATCATTGTACAACTTAATTCAGATAAGCACAGCTTTAGAAAAGCTATCAAGTGTCCTATGATGTTAATTAAAGAAGAAAAGATGGGGTTTGTTGTAGGGTAATGATGGATTTTTTTTTCCTTGCCATTGCTTTTAAACATGTTATCGATTTTTAACATCCTCCACTATGGTTCTTCATGAGGCTTGATTGGTGATGCCTTTCTATTGCTTGCCCACCTCCATAATTAAAAAAAATAAAAATAAAAATAAAAAGTACGCCTATGGATACAGGAAGTTGTGCTTGTGCTCAAGTATTTCTTCTGTTATGTATAAATTATGAGGCCATTTAGGAGTTTTCACCGCCACCTGCGAACGACTGGAAAACAAATTCTCCTCCGGTTCCGGATGGCTTAAGCCCCGGCCCTCCGACGAGGCTGTGGAAAGAGGATGTTTTGAACCCGTTTTGGAATTGGGGTTTTTATTTTTTAAGATTTGAATTTTTTTATTTTAAATTAATTTTTTAATTTTTTTGGATGTTAATATCAAAAATAAATTTTAAAAAATTAAAAATTATATTATTTTAATATATTTTCAATTAAAATACACTTTAAAAATAAATCTTTATTACATTCTTAAATACCTTTTTAATCTTAAAAATAAATCTGTTATTGAAAAAAAAGTAATAGTCATGTAAAAAGCTATTCATTAAAGTAATTATTTATAGTACATAATGACTCCATCATCTACGAAAAGCTTAGTTATAAACCGCAACCCATCCTAGCGAGTCAGCTTTGTGACATGTCAATTAAGGGTTAAATCAAATCAACATAGTTTTTGATTCCTAAAAAACCTACTGTCTGAGCCTTAAATCAAATTGATCCCCAAGATGGGTCTTATGGCTATACTACTTAGATATCTTATTGGGAAAAAAAAAAGTAAAACATAAGATTCCTAAAAAGCTAGGAGTTGCTTTCCCTAGTGAAATTAGAGTTATATTTTTTAGCATAGTTATTAGAACTCTCCCTAAGAGAGAGAACTAGCCTGATAAAATATTTATATCACTGTACATCAAATCAACATAGTTTTTTTTCTTAATTCCTTGGTATTGACATAATTAGTTTTTTTTTTTTAATTCCTTGACATGATTAAGTTTTCACCAGATTAAATAACCCAATCAAATTATTAAAAACTCATATAAATCAACCAAGTTTTATCGTTTTATCCTGTCAACATTTTTTTATTCAACTTGAAACCCAACCAAGATCAAGCTCGAGTCGTTGGTTTCTCATATCAACTAAACAGAATGGACCCGGTTTAACAACAGTGTTTCTGGTACATCACTTTCCGCGAATCCTACATTCTAGATGTTCAAGAATCCGAGATACCAAACAGGTTTAACTGGACAAATGGCATCTGCTAACGAAGGCAGAAATGCTTATAACACAATGAACAGTCAAAATAAATAAGGGCCAATGGGGAGCGGATATACATGAATTTTTGAAGTTAAATTGTTGGCATGCCTTAAACACATGATGTTTATGCTAAAGAAGTCTATTCCCCCTGATAGTAGCAGCAACCTCAAAGGTGAGAAGGATTCTCAGTGTAGCTTCATCATTTTCTTCAATGGAACACTTGAAATCCTAACTTTTCGGCATAATGCTAAATTTACTGAGATCCTTGCCAAAATCACCATTTTGTAAGATATACCAGTAGGACCCACTCATTCAACGGGTGAGATTCTTCGTGAGGTCATTCCGGGAAAAAGTTTTTGGTAAAATTAGCATATCAATATCTAAGCTGATTTTAGAGGAGGGTTAGGGTTAACATCCAAGAATGAAGGAAGCTTTAGGTTAGCAAACATTATGGAATTTAATGAAGCTGTAACATGCACTCTGAATATCAATAAACAAAAGCTTTTACTATAAAATTGCCTCAGATATACACTAATGTTACACGATACAAAATTTGGAAACAAAAAAATAGAGAAGCCTAGGGTTAGAGGCTAAAGAATGTTAGAAAAAGGCCACTAAATTCATCAAATCAAGGCAAAGGAAGCTCGTATACAAAGAATGACTTAATTGGGGTGTTAATCTACGTTGCTGGGCATATCTACTGTTTCCATATAAACATATATGTTAGGGTGAGACAGCGTAATAAGTTCCCACCCAAAGCATACTATTACTGAGAACTCAAATCAAGCAGGAACTTACGATGAATTGGAAGGTGTTTGAGTTGATGAGGAAGCCTCAGAAGGATGTAGAGAACTGTCTGGAACATCTATACCTCCTTCAATGTTGAGCAATGAATTTAGTCTTCTCTTGACTTCACTGCTTTGCAGATCAAACTCCTCAATAATCATCGACAACGCAGTCTTGCAAGATTCGTCATCCCTGAATGCTAAGGTCCATCTCCCATCAACCAGGGCTTTTGTCTTAGCCTTCCCATGAGTAATGGATTTAGCAGGATCCAAAACAGGCAAAGTAGATGGACGGATCCGCAAGTGTAACCATCTTGAATGCTTCTCATCAATTGCAGGCTGATGACACAAATCAAGAAAGATAAAGCAATTGTAAGATTAGAATCATTCTGCCAAGGCCCAAAATAGAAGACATGAACAGTAAGAATATTAGAAGTCTCTGGTCATATTATCGAGTAGTGCATGCTCACTGAAAAATGAGCTGCATGATGCATAGAAAAAAATGTCTCTGCATACATGCCAATGTTAAAAAGAAAAAAATTCAATAATTCTCACCCAAGGAAGCAATATTAAGAAAGAGAAGGCACAAAAAACCCAGACATACATTGGAACCTGCCAGAGGAGCGACAATACGGATGATTCCATAATGCTTCTTCAAGGGTAATTCTTCTGCAAGTAGGATCCACCCAGATGTGCCCACAGAGATTGCTAAAAAGCAAAAATGGCGTTCTTTACCCCTCTCAAATGCAATCCTACAAGGCACGGCATCAACTGCATATGGCAGTGACCAGGGAGATTTAACCAAGAAATATTTTAATCACCTGACTCTCGCAACAAATTTCTAAGAAAATAAAGCCATACTTCAGAAGTTGGAAGCAATAGGTCATATAGGCGAAATCATCAGTTATCAAGGCAAATAGTGCACGGGAATTTTCATCATTGTTATATACCACCCACCGTCATTGTCGTCATTGTTATTATCATCATCAATTAACCATATCAAATACCAGATGGAAAACTGACCTAGTCTCAACTCGGCGCCTAGTTTTGGACCTGAAGCGTCCAGGCCAGCAGTTCTTGCACGGGAATTTTCAGGGATATCACTTGGAAGACAAGTAGGAGGCTGGTCAGGTAAAGCTCTACCTAGGGAGAAAATGTGAAGTTGATGAAGAAGTACAAACACCTGAAATGGAAATAAAAATAAGAAATTAGAAACTGTAAAAGTACAGAAAGAAACACAGCAGAATTCCTACACGATATCTAATTGCCAAATTATGTAGGCTATTTATTCTCAATAATTCTCATAATACAAACTCAAACAGCAGGCCAAAGTCATGCATGTGTGCGTGCATACAGAGAGCATCTTTAAGTTCATTGACTCTACAATATCAGCATACACCAGATCTACATCATTCTCAAACTTTATCAATTTGGAAGAAAAAAATAGCTGAGCAAGAAAGAATGCAAAAGCGAACCTTCACCACCTTGCACATTTTTTCACCAGCAATAATTGATGATTCACTGGGAAGAACATCTACAAGTCAAATAGAAACACTGAGTGAATATTAGTGAACAAACTCCCAACCCTGTAACGAATGGAAGAAGAATGTCCAAAAACACATCTAATGCACAATAGCATTACCATCAGCAGAGGACTTCTCTAATGGAAAGAGTATGCACTTTGGCTCTTTCGGAGGAGACGAAGCTTCCATTGCTAAAGTGCAAATTTAATTGGTCAAATACACAAGTCAACCACTTACTCAAAAAGTTATTTGTAACATTCAGAGTTCTACCAAATACCTCTTTTGCACTTTTTCCATTCATCACGTAAGATGGACACAAGTAGATCAGGCCATGTACCTCTGGTCTCCTCAAGAAGAGCACATGTGCAATTCTTATAAGAATCCTGTGTATGAGAAGTCTAATGAATCATTACAAAATAATGATATTACTAGATCATCCAAAGAGACACAACAGCATCTATGAATGTAAGACATGCATCATGAAACTCAGTAGCATAAAATCATGATTTCAAACATTGGCTGCAATGTGACAAATACCTAACATCCCATTATGTCGCACTTTTATAACTGGCCATCATGTATGGACACAATTCAAAAAAATTATTGGTGAGTTTTACTTACTTTCAGTAATTTAAGATGCTGGCTATTGAATTCTGCCTCACTATAAGGAAGTAGCTGACGAAAAAGCCAACCACCATCCCACAATGTCTCCGGAGATATATTTGAACGGCAAAAAAGACTAACCAATGTGTGGAGTACCTGCACAACACATTACATGACTGATCAAGCATCAAGTATATAAAGGATATTTTCCCAAATGAGGAGCTCATTAACATTTTAAAGGGAATGGAGGTTGAACCATGTCAATTTTCAATTTAGTAAAGAATGTTCAACAAAGTACGATAAGCAAGCATAATTCCTGTCTGCTATGTAAGAGGAACTTCAACTTGCAACAATCGACTTGTAGCAAGGTCCATGTTTGAACGATAGAAGGTTTTGGGACATAATTTCTCACATCATAATTTTTTATAGAAAAAGGTAAAAAAATTCTTTTTATTTCCTGATTTTTCTTGCTGCCTCAGGCTGCAGCAATCTAGAAGACAATGCATATCACAAGGATTATATACCTCAAGCTCCTGCTGTCAACTAAAGTGCAGGCCAATAAAAATGAAATTTCTATCCCAGAACATATTCAGATCGATAGGCCACAAATGCATTCAAAGAGCTCACATTTGACTCAAAAAGAAAAACGTACCTGAAATCTATGTGCAGAGGGGGTTGTTCCCACCTCCAGAGAAGAGCATGCTACTCCATACTGATCCTGTTATATATTATTTAAAGGAATAAGAAACAATCATCATGTGGAAATGAAAGTGTTTTGTTTCCTCAAAATAAGATAGGAAGTAACAAGCAATATCAGAACAGGATAAAAACTTCGTGGAACAAGTGTAACCACATCGCAATAAAGGAAATTCTTGATCATAATTACTTTTAAAAAAGAATAATTGATACGCATGGATATATCAGTAGTGAAACAGTTTGATTCCACGGAGAAGAGGGGCATTGTATGTCTAAGTTTGATGATGATTAACCGGAGTTGTTGAATAAACCTACATCTATTCTGTGCAGTAAAACCCTAGTTTTTCCTCAAAAACAAAAACAAAATATTCTGACAAGCAGGGTACAACAGCAAAACAACACAATACTCGCTGCATTAATTCAAACAGATGCTAAAGTAATCCTCTGCCCTGCAACTAAATCAGTTTTGAATTTTAATCTTATAAGCAATCAAAATATTAACTCCTAATTATATACTGTAATCCTTCACATATTACAACAATGTCAAGACATGATTTCAATATAACCAAGATTCCATTTTTTCCCTAGATCTCGTTGCACAAGATCCACCATTGCTAATATTTCTTTTGAGGGAGAGAAAAGGGGAAGGAATCATTACCTTTAGAGTTTGTAGATAGCCATCAAGCTCACAATTAAATTCATCTCTTATAGAGCTGCTTCCTAGCGAAAAAAGTTGATCTTCCCGTGAGTCCTCGCCAACCAATGCTTGCTGCAGAGAGGAGGACAAACCGATTAATTTACACTTCCTTAACCAATCAACAAGTAACAAGTTTCACCAAATATTAGTTTAGATTAGAAATAACAGGATCTTGAAGCCCAAGTATTAGAAAAAATTAAAATCCATGCTATATTGGCAAATACACAGCTATCTTAGAGCTGCTAACAGTTAATCACTGAAAGTTGTTGACAATATCTAGCTAATAACCACAATTCGAATTCACAATTTAGTAGAAAGAAATATGAGATGCATATTGTTTACCAAACATGAAGTGGGAAAAATGAACAAATAAGAAAGCATCCCAACACAGCTATCACAAGGAAAAAAATATATTCATAACTTACCAGTAAGAGTTTCTTGTGTTGCTTGCGCTGGGGGAGAATTCCAAGAGCATCTAGCATTATTTCATCTAATTCTACTAAAAGAGATATCCAATAAGATAACAGCAATAGAAATCAGTAGCAACAGAAGCTGAATAATTCCAAAAAGAAAACCTTTTGTTTGCAACAACGTAGCCAGCATGCTCAAAGAACCCAGAACTTGAAGATCATCTCCAACTGTAATATATGAAAGCAAAGCATCCCTGCAAGTATTACACAGATCAAGATAAAATTGGAAGGGATAGCAAACAAAGGCTGAAAAATCAGAAAGCTAGTGAATCAGAAACCGCAGTTCAAGTCAAGCAGCAGCATTTAGAAGGCAGGCAGCGCTCAGTTAGATATTCAGTTGGGCAGAGAAAGAAAACATTCTTGTCATTTTATAAAGCAAACAACAAAGAGTAGACTAAAATTGGACAGTGAGGGAGGAGATTGAAAATAGAAAGAGAGTTAGTACTTCAGAATTTATTAATCTTTACCTCAAAGTTGAATGAGAAACACCTTTTGAGATAATATCTTCAGTACGAACTTGGGAAGAACTAGACAAGCTCTGCATGATCTGTTTTGAACATCCATTTACCTCAATCACATTCTCATTTTCTGGCTGCTGGATTTCATGCACATGATCAGGCACATAACCATTGAGTTTAGTTTCAGAATCTGCAATGAAAGCCTCCGGTGAACAGAAAAGAGCAGCAGCAATGGTATTTGCCAAATCTTTGATTTTAACTATGCGTAAGATGCAACAGAGCAAATATAGAGAAGTGATAGCGCCAATCTGAATATCCTGAATTCACAAGCTATCAGAGGTTAAGTAAGAACAATTTGTATTCCAAAGTCAAAAAGTGCATCAGCAGACTGTTAAAAGCCCTTGAGCTCAAAGGGAAAAATTAAAGAATGAATAAAAGCATGAAACAAGAGCAAGTTCATACATTAGCAGCATCCAACTGCAAAGATGGAAGAAGCAAAGGAAGAATCAAAAGTTGCATAATTTTGTCTGTTATTAATCTCCCAACATCAGGAATCCCTGCAGAAATAACATCACTAATATAGTAGAGATCATCCTCTATTTCATCCACAGCAGCAAGAATCGCAGTGGTTGTATCTGAGTCTGGATTTCTGCCTCGGCAACCAAACAACAATATTTAGGACTTAAGTACTTTCAACTCACTGTGATATAAAGTTTTAATTATCCTACTCTTACTTTAGAGTTTCAGAGACCAATCCATTTAGATCGATGCACTGCTTCCGGAAATAAGTAAGCAAGTTTGAAAAATAATCAGCACGAGGGGCCTTCACAACAAATCTATTCACAGATTCATCTCCAACTGAAAACCAAGAGGAAATAGAAGAAAAATTGTTCAGTTTACAATATACCATTGAAAGAAAAACAGTTGGAGCAAAAGGAGCAGGGATAGAATAACACCTACTCACCATGATAGACATTGAGTGCCAGAGCACGGACTGCAGTACGGATCATATTCTCTTCATGGAAAGCAAACCGTATAGCCTCAACATACAGTGGAAATGAAACAACTTCTTCCTACATGCACAAAGCAGTAGAGGAAAACATCAATAAGCTATACCATGCACAGAGATGGCTTGATTTCAGATATAACCAAGTAGAAATTAAGAAAAACATGAATAAGAGCGTGAAAATAATATAGCTAAAATTGATGCAATGTTTAGGCCAGCAAACAACAACCCCAACTAGTTGGGGATTGAGGCTTTGCTGTTGTTTATGCAGCAAGCCATGCATTGCTTGTCAGCTTGAACCACTTACAATGAGCCAGGTGCCCTAGGATTTCAGTTTCAGTAGTTCTCAACAACATATAATACAAAAAAGCACTATATAGTGCTGTTCAAGTGGACTGTTGAAAGTGTCAACGATATGGTAGACTGCACAGGTATGCAATTGTCCACATCTATAAGTGCAGAAACATGCTATGGGATTTCCCTCATCAAATACATACTCAACATCAAATCTCAAAATTATCTTTATTTATTATCAATTTCAATATTCTTTGAACCTTCAGGCACAAGCAACATTTAAAATATACAGTAAGGAAAACAATGGGATCATGCAATAAAAACAAAGTAGAAAAAACAGAAAAACCTACATTTTGCGTCTTCACGAACAAAGAAATTGTGTTCTTGTCAAGCTTCACACTAATTGCCCTTCGCAAACCGCAAAACATGTTGTTAGAAGATCATACTCAACACAAATTACCAACATAACAGTCAATTACCACCAAAACAACTTAAAAAACAAAACACACACCTCAAGAAAGAAATGTAGTAAGACAACAACTCCTCATTCTTAAAATCAAATGCATAAGTTATCAAAAAATTAATATGCTCATTACTGAACAAATAATCTGCAAAAACAAAAACAACTTGTTAAACAAATCCAATATCCTCCAAAACGAACAAAATTCAACACTTCAACAACCAAACTCACATATTGCGTGCTCGGATTTTAAATTCTGAATCATGATGCTCATCGTTTGCAGCAACTGACGTGAAACTGAAACAGTTCTACTAACCTTTAGTATCCTCACAAACTCTCCCATTACTTGCCTTTCCATAAAAAACCTACAAAGCACAAAGAATAACACTCAAAATTCATGAAAAAAAAACAGAAACCTAACCTATGGAAACAAAAATTTATACAATTTTTTATCAGTCTTACTCAAAATAGTTTGAATCATGCTGGTCTCCGTACGTTATTAATTCCGATATCGATCTCAACGCCTCTATTACAAAGTCCTTTAACATCATCATCATCAACAACAACAACAACAAAATTCGGTTCAATGAGTGTAAAATTACAAAAAAAAAAAAAACTACATTGATTTTTAATTAAGAAATAATTAATTACCTTATTAACATCATTTACAATTTGAACTTTTTGCAGCTGATCAATTAAATATCTGCAAACAAAGTAAACAAAAATAAAAATAAAAAATTAGAATTAGAATTTCGTTCAAAAGATTGTCGAATTAAATAGTAGACAGTGACGTGTTTTACTAATAATTTGAAAAAAAAATAAACAAAAATAGATGCAATTGACTAAAGAGTGTAAATTCCTTGAAAAATCAAAAGCGAATTGACTGTTAAACACAGTACAATAAAAAACAATCGCGCGAAATTGAGAGTAATTAGTACAATAAAAAGAGAAATTAGTGAGAACTAAGAGAGAGAGACCTGAGTTCATCTAAGGAGAAACGATCTCTGGATCTCCAAAAGGAAGACCACATGATTTGCAGTGTTAACTCGATCACAGCCGTCAGATTGAGAGAATCATTCGTTCATTCGTCCGAAGCTAATCTCTGAATTTTCCGATATTAACTTTTTCTGATTAACCGAAAACGGAGGACGATGGAGAGAGAGAGTAATAGGAGGGTGACTGGTGAGTGGTGATGGCAAACGAAGAAGGAAAGAACACTTATTTTTTATTTTTTATTTTTTATTTTTTATTTTGGATTTTGGATTTCTCTCATTGATACCATTTATTGCTATAGTTATGTGTTTCGATGAAGACAGGAAAGGTAGACTTTATATTAGTCCCTATAGATTTCCTAATGTTACACTTCTATCCCTGTATTCTTAAAAACTCCAATGCCAATCCTAATCATTAATAGCCAGTTTTTTTATGAAATTTAAGTTGGTTTTTTTAGTTTTTTATACTATTTATTTGAGTATTGATGCTAATATTTTATAACATATATCAATGAAAATATAATCACTTGGTAATGATTTATATGTTTATATTGAAATGTCATGAATTTGATTTTTAGTAAATATTAAATATGTTTGGAATTATGATAGTTTTTGTGGTAGTGATTTAAAAAAAAAGGTTTAAAAAATATATAAATTTATGTTTTTTTAATTTAAGGTTTTATCACAATTTAATATTGACTTTACAGATGTTTTTTATAAGAAAAAAAACTTTTAAAATTATGATCATAGTAAAAACATCTCCAACTAGAAAGATAAACAGAGCCTTAGAATTGAATTTATTTAAAATCATGCAAGAAACAATAAAAACTAATTTCTCATCTTTGTTGTCATCATTGTTTCTTTTTTTATATAATATTAACAACTAGTCGCTAATACATAAAATTTGAGAGGAAATAGTTAAATGAGAATGAGAAAAGCTAGATAAATGTTTTAAAAAAGTGGGTTTTTATTAGTATTGTAGTAGTGGAATAGGACATAATTAAAATGTTTTTGAAATTATTGAGGTTTTTTTGTAAGTTTTGAACTATAGGGGTAGGAGTGGAGAAGGTGAAACAAGAAGGGCTAAAATATAAAAAGGTAGAGAGAATGAATATGCTAGAAAGGTAGAGTTGGCTAATTGTGTTGTGTTGATGTATGGGTGAGGTGGCAGTGCCAAATATATTAATTAATTAATGTGTTTGGGAGCCCGAAAATACCAACCAATAGTAGCTCGAGGAGCTCTTCGAACACCCGCCTGTTTGTGGTTGAGTTAAATTTTGCTTCTTATTATGTATATAAGCCCATGATGGGATTGTGGGTCTAAATTCAAGAGCCCAGATTTCAGCCCATAATGATGGACAGTTTTATTTTTTTCAACTATCAGGAACATACTGCTAACATTCCGCGCGTCAATCTCAATTAACTTTCCTTTTCGGGTAATTGTAAAGGTTTTCGGTTGATCATAAAATAATAGTTATCCTGTTGATTTAAAAACTAATCTGAATTAATTATTCATATTAAAATGATAGTGTTTTTTTTTTTTGTGTGTGTTGAATTTATTGAATCAATTAAGTTTTATTAAATCAATATTTTATATGGTTTAAATAGAAATCTAGATACAATTTATTTTCAAAATCTAGATTTCATAAATAAACTTAGTATAGAAAATGACTTGAAAAACAAATTTAAATTACTATATCATTGAGTCAACCCGCAAGTTATTAGATCAACCATTTATATTAGAATTGTGCTGTTTTATTCTTTCTTTTTTGTTTATTGTCAAATTTAATTGGTTCAATCAAATAATTAAAAAACTTAATGAAAATAATTAAATTTTATTGGATTAATATTTTCTTTAGTTTAACTAGAAATTCAACCCCATTCAAGTTTTATATCCCAAATTTCATGAGTCAACTCATGAGAGTGGGCAAGTGAGTTTAATAATTATTTAATAAAAGGATATTTTTTCATTATTCTCCTACATTTTGGATAATTGTTAAGATAACTTGGAAAATAAATTCTAATGAATGTGATTTTTTTTTTTGACAAAACATATAAAGTGTATATTTAGTACCATGGTAGTTTTTACAATTATGATTTAAAAAAAAATTAAAATAATTTTAGTTGTGATTTTAAAAAATTAATTTTAAAATATATATTCTTAATTAAAACTATGAGATAAATTTTTACATGTGAAATAAAAAAATAATAATAATTATACGTGAGGTCAAGCTATTTATCTGTCCAAACAATTTTCTCTCTCCAACGATTTCATTCCTAAAACACAGGTTCTATTAATACATGTACAAGAGCTACACCACTGTCAGGGGGAACACGAGCAGAAACAAAATCCTGAATGCCTGGTGACCATACCAACTGCTGTGTGCTGCTCAAAAAGCTATCAGCTAACATTGCAGCAAGAGCCATTCGAACCATAACTAACAAAAAGATTAATTTTAGCCATGGCCATCATACATGTCCAAGAGCTACACCACTGTCATGGGGAACACGAGCAGAAACAAAATCCTGAATGCCTGGTGACCATACAACTGCTGTGTGCTGCTCAAAAAGCTATCAGCTAACATTGCAGCGAGAGCCATTTGAACCATAACTAACAAAAAGATTAATTTTAGCCATGGCCATCTTACATCTCCAGAAGCGTAAAGCTCTTGTTTCCCAACAAAAACCATGTGACATGTCTTCTCATGGTCACCATGGGGCTTTAGCCAGTTCTTGGAACCTAAGCTCAAGATTCTCAGCATTCACCTCCAATGTTTCAACCACAACATCTAGTCGATTCATTGTTTCTTCAACTCCCGAAATCTTTGCCTCAAGAATTCTCATCTCATCTTCGGCATTGTCTTTCTCAAGTCTAGCTTTCTTGTGCCTCTCTGATTTAGCAGATAAGTTGATGAGTTGTTCCAACCTAGCAAGCAAGAAATCAACCTTCATTCCTAACCCCAGAAAGGCTTTGAGAGTCTTCTCCCACGTTGTGAAATTATCATAGGAGGTAGTGACCTTGGAAGCTCTAATGGCATCTGCAATGTTGATAGTCTCGGAAATTATTCCGGCAATTAGTTTGCAGTTAAGGCCCTCAATAAAATTTTCATGGAGAAAACATTTTTGACTGCAGCAAAGCTCATAATACTTCATTTGGAGGTGTTTGGAGAGCTCACAGTTTATAACCAAACCATTTACTAGGATGTCGAAATCCTCAAAACTTCTCACTTCCTTAAAATCAACCACAGTTTCTGACATTCTGATTCCATCTGTGATTTCAAAGCCAAAATCCCCACTTTCATTTTCAGAATGATCTGATATAAGTCTAATGTTAGAAATACCGGGCATCGTGTTATTATCTTCAGGATTGGTTGGATAGAGGTGTTCCAAATCCTGATATTCCATTTCTGCCTCTGCATGATCTGTAACAATGACCGTTAATAATGAAGTTATTATATTTTTAATTATTTGGGCCATCTGTAGCTTGACAAGGGAGCATAAATCTTCTGAATAGAGAAACGACTTACAAGGATTCATTTGCTTAATACAAGAATCAAATTTCAGAATGGCAAGAGCACCATCCACTTCTTCTGCACTATTTGCTTTCACAACGTAGACCTTATAACAACGCAAACATCAATAAAATTAGAAAATACCAACACATAAAATAATGATAACTTCAAATTTGGGATTTTCAATCACTTGTAAGCTCGGTTTAGGATCATGGGATCCTTTTCTATCAGATAATAAGGGTTGTTGCACAAAATGTATCTCTAAATAATTGCCTCATATATCCTATATCTATCTATATGAAGAAGAAATCATGTAATGAAGGGGATTCTTATTTGAACAAATGGTACTTCGAACTTGGAATGAGCATGAAGAAATTAACATGCTTCTTTTATCTTTTGAGTTGTTCTGCCACAAATTGCTCAAGACCTTTGGTCTCTACCAGGACCGATGAAAAAAATGGAATTGGTTTTTCTGGACTTGTTGAGAATGATGTTGATCTAGATGCAAAGTAACATTCATGAACATATCACAATCAACAACTCTAAAACTTCTTCAAGCAAGTTTTACTCATTCTATTTATTTGATGGCCACAACAGAGCAAGAATTGCACTTAAGCAACCACAACCATAGTACACTTAAGAAGACAGTTCATATAATTACCTTGAATTTCGTCGGCTTGACTAAATGAAAAACCAACACATCTCCCTCCACTAAGTTGTGATCAATGGAGAACCCTCTCCATCCACCGCTAAGGCCTGACTTGTGTGCAAGATATTTTGTTTGGGAACTTTTTCCATTTCCATCTTCCAAAACAATTACTGTATCCTCATTTGGCAAATGTTCATCACAGAATTTCTTACAAAGACCCTATTTCAATAAATAAACTCATTCAATTCACTAAAATACCAATTTCATAAAATATGAAAAAGAGGAAAGGAAAATTGGGGTTTACCAGCCAAAATCCTCCACTGACATGTGAGGGCTGCATATACTTGATCAGGCTAGGGAATTCTGACGATATACTAGCTTGAATCTCTATGGCTCTTATCATGGCTTTAGATTTAACCCCATCATTAACAACTGTGCCTCTCTTCCTTTTGTTGCTATATTTGATAAAATGGAGTCAAAATTTAATCAAATTTGAAATGAAAAACCCAAGATTTTACACCTCAAAAGAATATCAGATAGCCATTGCATTTATTCACTAACCTTTCAGACTTCACAGAAACATTATGCAGTGCCTGTTCAAGAATTCACGGTACCCGTCAATCCATCAATCTTTACCATTCTTAACATTTAAACAAGCTATGGATATTTGACACTGCATCAGAATAGTCTCTCTTTTTTTCATTTCAGAACAAAAAAAGCTGATCAAATATAGAATCAAAATCAAAATATTTCTAAAACCCGTTTTCTAAAAAAAAAGAAAAGAGAACAGACCATGGAGTAAAGATTCTCACTTGTTTCTTAGTATTTGTTTGGGTTGAAGCCAAAAGCATTTCACTTCCTTTCACCTTTGATGACCTTCCTCGCTTTGCCTACAATGAACACACAAAACAAGCAAAAATAACCAACAAGCAAAGGGGGCAGGCAGTAGACACGCGTAAAGAGGAAGAGAGAAAGAGAGGGGGAACCTGCTGTGTATTTGCTTCAAGTATAGCCATTGCTTGGTGATATTTGGTAGTGGTAAACAAGGGGTAAGCTTATGTTAGAATGGAAAGGGAGCCTAAGATGGGAGATAGAAGTAGAAAGTTCCTGAGATGAAGGAGAAGATGTAGAGAGCCGTTAATTTTGAATTTTTGGACTGTGCTTGAGTCCATACTGCTCTGCTAAACTGTCACTTCGTAGGCTTAGAGGGCTATGAAAGCCTGCCTAAAATGGAGCCAAATTTTCAACATACTTGGAACTTCTAAACTGCCATCTTTCTTTGAGCCCGCTTGCAGTAGCAATTGCGATTTAAAAAAATACTTTGGCACTGCAGAAATAAATGGGGTCTTTATGTACGTATTAGGCCTATATAACTCATTGTTATAAAACTCTTAATTTGGTGAACTACTGTGTGTTGGGGAGTGAAATTGTTTCGTATTTTTTAAAAAATATTAAATTAATATTTTTTTATAATTTTAATAAACTAATATAAAAAAATTAAAAAAACATTTTAATAAATTCTCCAAGAATATTATATATGTGGAGAGTGTTTGAAAAAAGAGGTAGTGTTTTTTAAAAAATTTAATTTTTTTTATTAAAATATAATTTTTATATATATTTTAGATTATTTTAATATTCTGATTTTAAAAATAATTTTTAAAAAATAAAAAATATATTATTTTAATACATTTTAAAATAAAAATCACGTTAAATACTCGTACGAACACACCAGCTAAAATCAAGTCAATTCCAAACGGACCAAACCATGTTAGTTTGAATTGGATCTACTATTCAACTTTTTTCAAAAGATTTTTCAAAAATAATTTCAATAGTATTAATATACTGATATTAAAAATAAAAAATATATATTATTTTAATATAATTTCAATTATAATACATTCTCGATCATCTTTACTGACACACTTATCAAGTTCAGTTTTACATCACAGGACTGATAAATTAGCGAAAGCAGCAAACAACTGTTAACTGACATACAAAAGCCATTACACCGCAAACACAAAAAAAATGATACTGAATAATACTTAGATGATTATTAATTTTACAACGGTAAGATTAGTTAAGGTATATAAAAATTAACCCGAACAGCTATATTAAATTAAAAGAACAAAAAAAAAAAAGAACGATACACGGTACACCATGTGACATGCCACACCACACTGCTACAAACTCTAATTACAGCCTCATCACGTAAATTACATTATAGTCCTTAATCAACACTTGATTTTCAGTCAGAACCTTCAATCTCAACAACCCTAACATCGGGCCTATAACTGGCAACTTCTTGCTTAGGAATAGTAACAGCAAGCACTCCATTCACCATATCAGCCTTAATCTGATCCCTTCTAGCATTATCAGGCAACTTGAATTTGCTCATGAACTTACCATCCTCGGTACTTATTTGAAGCATATCATCATCATCAATATAAACAAGCACATCTTCTCTACCAAACCCAGGAAACACAGCTCTGAACACATGGGCCCTTGATGTTTCCTTCCAGTTCACTTGGGTTTGCGTTGGAAAGGCAGGAAAGTGAGTGGAAAACAAGGAAGGGAATGGGAAGTTTTGAAATGGGTCCCAAAGATCCAGTGAAGTGAAGAAGTCTTCAGGATCCCATGTGTCTAAAGAGGCGGGATTTGTGATTGCACCGCCTTGGTTACCAATTGGGACTATTGACATGGTTTTTTGGTGTCTGAATCGTGAGCAAGATGAAGCTGGAGAGGTGGGGTTGTTGATTGATGGATATAGGTGTGATGAAAGTAAAGTGGAGAGAAGGCTTCCTTTGTGGTACTTTCTGGAACATGGGTAGGTGGGCTTTTGTCTTTTTGAGGTTGTAAGGGGTGGATTGTAGGTGAGACCATACCAAGCCTAATATATTAATGGGCCTTGGACATCATGTCATATGGGCCTTATTTGTCGTCATCCAAATCAAAATAAATTATTATGGTGCCTATGCATAGTTACAAGACCTGCGCGGCGCGTGCCTCACCGGCCTTGTCTGGATTGTTTTAGAAAAAACAAAATTGTTTTAGGTTTTTTAAATAAAAAATCTGAGATTGACTCTGATTTCAGACTCAAGTGTCTCGAGTTGGGATATCTCTTAAATTAGATTTTAGAATCCTGAATAAGTGTTGTGTGTTTATTATATTGGATTCTTTGAAAATTATAAATACAATATAAATAATAAAATAAAATTATTTGAAAATTTTTAGAATTTTATTTTCTAGATTTAGAGTTGTTTATAAATTTTTATTATCTGAATATATAATCTTTTTCGACTTCAAATAATTCTTTAAATAAGATTATCATGAACTACAAATTATTCAATTATCTGACCTTCAATAATAATTCACATAAATTACTAGGAAAAAATATTCTAAATTTTTATTTAGGAGAGAAAGATTGTTATGTTTAGAATGTATTATATTACATTCATTATTTTTAAAAATATTTTTCAATTAATTTATACCTGATTAAATCATTCAGTTTAAGTTTTTTAAAACTTTAAATTAATTTTTTTTATTAGAAGATGAGAATATACGAGAATACTTATTGATCTCTTCTAAGTGTATAAAAATGTTTTTGCATCAGTGAGAAACATTGATCTTGGGACTTGATATATAATTCTTAGAATATAAAATGTAATTTTTATGTTTTTATCAACTTGATTGGAATGGCTGCCAATGGTACGAATGACTATGATAAATGAAGATCACTGTCTCATCAATTTTATTACTGTTATTATTTATAGCAAAAGAAAAACTGATTGGAGTTTAGGGCATTATTATTATTATTATTATTTTGCTGTGTTGCAGATTGTATTTCTAAAAATTTTAATTTTTTTTATAAAAAATTAATTTTTTTATATGTTTTGAATTGTTTTGATGTGCTCATCTTAAAAATAATTTTTAAAAAATAAAAAAACATCATTTTAATATATTTCAACACGAAAAGTTTTTTGAAAAGGAATCATACCTATATTCTCAAACATGCATTTAATAGCTTGCTGAAATTTCAAACTTATTTAGTTTTGTCTGGAATATTTTATTTTTCCTTCTCTCTCTAGTCATTTTCTCAATCACGAAAATCAAGTCTTTGTAGCATCACTAATTCACCTAATTTTTATCATGGTTTAAGCATGATAAATTTTTTTATCATGGTTTCGTATTAACTTAGTCACACACTTAGTTTAAATTTTTGATAATTTTTTTATCAAGCAATCAAATTTTTTTTGATCATGTCACATTCATTCATTTTATGTTGGGATTGTTTTAAATTACGAGGCGGAGTAAAAATAAATAAATATCAATATATTTCATCCATGAATTAAAAACTTAAGGTTAAAATTTATTTTTGAAAGTTTTTATTCTCTGTACTAGAGAGGCTAGAGAGAAAACAAAAAAGAAAATATAAGTTTTTTGTTATTTAAAATCTTGAATGAAAAGTAATTTTGTATGACATATTATAATTTTTTGTTTTTTCGTACTGAATTTTCATTGTCATCTTATCCGTGAAGTAGATTCAAGTTGTCTAATCACATAAATTTGTTGGCTATTATTGTATGATTAATTACGTTTGTTTTTTTATATTTCTACACTTGCTAATTAGATTGAAATTATAAGGTTGTTTATGTAATTTTTTCTAATTAGATTACAAAACCTCAACACAAAATAATGATGAATTTGAACAAGTTTTTGAGAAGAATTGATAAAAAATTATTTTTTAAATATCAACTTACATTTTAAATTAACCCGCTCACATAATTCTTTTAAGATAAAACTCAATATGATGTATAAATCTGAACTATCGCAAGCAATGATCAAATGAGCTTCGAGAAGGAGCAACTTGTTGACAATTTTATCTGTGGGTTACGTTTAATGAAGTTTGCTGGGGGCACGGCAAAAATCCGAAAAGCAAGCATGAAAGAAGAAAAAACAGGAAGACTACACTGCACTGCTTAATGCTACAATCAAAAGGAAATAAATGCTTCAGAGGAATTAGGATTAATCGAGATGTGCGCAAACTGACCTGAATACCCATATTAAACTAAAAAATAAAAAAATAAATGCTACGATTCTCTTTACCGTCCCAGTATTTGGAAGTACGATCACTTTTATTTTTATTATATATATATATATATAATATATTTTATTTAAACAATATTAATTTTTTTCAGTATTTTACAGAATAAAAAAATAATTTAATATATTTTAAAATAAAAAATACTTTACAACATAATACTCTAATCACATGATACTTTATGTTGTTAAAGTCAATTTTTGATCAAAAGTTTAATTACATTATTAGAGGTTAAAGGTTGGCACTTGTGTCTTATTATAATGTGAAAGCAGGAATAAACGTTATGATTAATCTTATTTTAATCTTTAATATTGCTATTCTTTCCATTATTTCCTCAGGTTTGTACCACCCCACCAGAACAAGTCTCAGATAAAACTAAATTTGTGAAAATTATAATTATAATTTTCAAATTCTTAGGGTTAATATTCACCACGGATCACAAGTCACAATCTGTTCATTTGTGCTAGAACCAGTGGAGTTGTTTTGTAACTTTTGTCCTACCAAGAGAAAAAGAAATCAATTTTGTAGTTTCATGGTGGGGGCTTGGTGTCCCTTCCAAATAAATGTGAAGGCTGATGAATTAGTTGATAAGTTAATTTGAGTTGATATTTAATAATTTAAAATAATTTTATTTTAAATTTTTTATAAAATTAAGGTGATATTGTTTTTAAAGTTAAATCAAGTTTGACATGATTGATTGGATTCAAGATTAACTCATTAAGTTAATCAGGTCAAGTTATATCTCAGTTTAATTTGAAATCCAATTAACCCAGGCTAGATTATTGGTTAATAAGTTAACACAGAATGTGCCAGAATCAACATTCGTCTTTATACTTTTCTTATTTGGATGTTGTTGTACCTCATTGAAATGTTGTTGTCTACTCTGTTTTTTCTATGTAAGTTATTGTATTTAATTTTTCATTAGGTAGAAAAGGAATTCTTTTGGGGGCGGGTGCTAAATTGGGCCATCAAACAAGACAGAATAAATTTAAAAAAATACTTCAAATTTTGAAAAAAATAATAATCAAACTTTGGGAAAGCAGTACAAATTTGATTTTTTCTCTAGGACATAAAATCTGAAAAATTGAATGTTTACTTTTCAAATTTATCAAATTATGGCCATAATCTTAAACAGCAAGACCAGCCGATTGGGTTGGAAATTAATGTTGTCGCAATAATCAGCCATTGAATCGAGTCGTTTCTTAATTTGGACAAACACCCAGATTTTAATTATTTTTAAGAGTTTAAGCATTTAATTAACAATATGGAAATCAATTAGTGAGGTCAGTGTTCATCCAGAAGTGTAAGGCTATGAATGGATATGACTGCTCATCCATAATTAATTAAAATCATCAATCTAATCAAAAGTCAAAGAACACGATAGATTAAGGATATATCATAAAAGTTTCTACTTGCAAGGTTAAGATAATGTAGATTTTTTATGCATATCCATTAAAAATAACCAAAAAATTCGTTGTCTTCAACAAAACATTTGTATGCTGACAACATTTTGGAGGCCATAATATCATATTTCATCAATGTGCATGTCTAAGTAGGTGTTGAGAGTTTTAAAAAAAGTATTTGCTTGGATTTTCATGGGTAAAAAATCCACTTACATAAACATCTTTAGGTTCGGGGTTGGGCCATGCATGGTCAGTGGATCAATTCAAGTTGATGAAATAATATTATTTTAATAAAAAAATATTTTTTTTAAAAAAAAACCAACATGTTAAGAGCCAAGTTTTATTTAGATGGAGTTTTTTTTATTTTTTTTTAACCTAGGTTAGTTTAAATCCCAGTCAACACGTAAAGTTAATATGAGTTTTATAACTATGTTTTAAATTAAATAATATTTTTCTAACACTTTTATGTTATCTGAAACCAACACTATCTACTTGTTTCACAATAGCAGATAGTGGAAAGGAATAAAATTTGAGTTAATAAAATCTAAAAAAATATATGTTCTCATAGGAATGGATTATTTATAAAATGCATAAATGTTGTTATTATTATTATTATTATTTTAGAATGGAAAGGTATAACAATTATTGAAAACTATAAAATGGTTCTAGTTGGCAACAGTTTTGCCCTGGCCTTTCAGGGTTCCCAAGAGACATCCTACACCAAAATCTGAACTTGTATTAATGCCCTTTGGTACACAGCCTGCCTTTGGAATACCCCCAGCAGCATAACTTCTATGAGTGTAAAATTGTGAATAATAATATTACTCAAGTTCCATGAAAATTATGGCCATGGGAAAATATATTCCTTTTAATTCCTTTTTTTTCTCTATGATTTTGATTTTTTTATTGTTTATTAGATAAAGTAGGTTAATGTGAACTTGTTGTTGGTCCACAAATAATAATTATTGCCTCATGTGCATGGAAAGGGAATTTGAGGATTGTTAAATCCAACCCTTGGTAGATTGATTCAAAAAAAAAACTTTGGATTTCGAGCCTAATGCAATACGAGTTTCTGATTAAAAATAATAATAACGTGATTAACTTCGCCATGATCAAATCATAACGAAGAAATAACGTTGTCTTTTAATAAAAATAAGTGGTCGATATTGATTTGGTGATCTACATATTGATCTAGACAATTTTTAAAATTAGGTTTTACAGCTATGATAATGATAAGTCTTTCATGATACAGAAGCAGAAGAAAATGGTGATTCTTATGGAACACGTTGATAGTTGTTCATTGAAAAAGAAAAGGAAGAAAAACTTAATTAACCTTGTTAGCACAGTCAATTCACGTCGGTGATGAGGAAAATCTCCATAGCTCTGGTGAGTAGTGACGTGGGATTTGGAATGCAAATTTCCTGAATTTTTGCATAATTATTTTGAAATTAACTCTAATATCATAAATATTTTTTTTTTTTGAATTCGAGGAAACCTCATTTCCCGGAAAGTGTACTTTGTGGGTCCAGGTGAGCGAGTAAAATCTCGGTTGTCCCAGACTCTTACAAGAAGTGTATGCCCTGACTCGAACTCGAGACTTACTGTACAGATGTAATATCATAAATATGTTAATAATTAAATGGGAATTACAATAAAAATAATTAGATGAAAATTACAATATTGGGTATGGTTCAGTGTTATATTTTATCTTCCTTTAATTTTTTTATATTTTATATTTGGTCTCAATTCTTTTAATTGATATTTATTTCATTTGAGATGATTTTTAAAATTATTTTTTTTAATGATTTCATCATCTTTCTGTTTTTTCCCTATTAAATTTGATTTTTTTTTTTTTTGTTGCTATTTTTTTTAATTTGAAAAATATTTTAAATTGATATTTTTTTCTGCTTTGATCCTTCAACATTAAACTAGTTGGGAATTGAGCTTCTTGATTAAGTTTGAGTCTAGAATTTAACAAATTGCAAATTTGGAAGACCAACTGAGGTTAAGAAGATTCGATCGAGCTTGCTTGGTTTTTTTTTTTTAAAAAAAAAAACTCATATTTTTTTAGTTTCAACCTTTAACATTTATTTAATTAGTGATTGAACTTATTTTCTTTAATTTCTTTCTATATGATTTTTCATTAATTTTGAAAATAATATGGGTTGTCTAATTTCTTTTTGTTTGTTGTTCTTTGTTAAATTTAACTTTTTTTAATGAAATTTTATTTTTGAATTAAATTAAATTAATTGATTAAATACAAGTATGAGATTTTCACTTCATTATATTTTATTTGGTTTGCTTTTTAGGTCGTTACTTTGACGGTGTGTTCAACCTCTTTCGATATCATCAAGCAACCTTTTACAATGACGTTATAAGCGTCTAGGTAAGCTTTTTTTGGTGGTGGGGTGGTGTTTACAATAGAACAATGATGAGTCTTCAACAAGTTTTTCTTTTTTTTCCTCTCGAGTATGATATTGATGACATATTTTTTATAATTAATAATTGGTATTTTTTTTGTTCATTTTACTTACTGTCAATGATTTTTTTTAATCATTTTATTAAATTAATCAAGTTTATTGAAATTTTAATAACTTTAATCACAATTTTTCATTTTTTAAAAAACACTAACATCATATGAATATTTATTTATATATTAAAAAACCTAATCTTAATCAACAACATAGCGCAGGCCATCAATCCTGGCAATTAAATGTCACAACAATCAACAATTCAGCATCTTATTTGTCATATAACAAATATATCTTTGTAATTTGTCATACATGTCGACATTTTGACTCTCTTGCTACCACGTCGGCAGACCCCATTGGCATGGAGATTTTAATGTGTTCGTGCCATTATTGTATTTGCCTTTTTTGTAATTACCAGCTAGGCCTTTGAAATGCAAAAAAACAGTGTTAAGACCTATAAAATCATACCTCTATAAATTAATATCTCTAAAATCATAAAAAAATATTAATTAATTAATTAATTAAGATATCATGTAATCAAGATATTATTAAAATTTTAAATTTAAGTCGAAAAAAATATTATTTAAATTTAAAATCATAAAAAATTATATTAAAAAATAAAATAAAAAACAAATATTGGTTTGGCACGTTAAAAAAAAGTGTTACCTCAGTTATTAGTTATTGGTGGGTCCTATCTTTGATTTTAAGAGAAATCAAACACACTTCAAATATGATTTATAAAAAATCATAGAAGCTATTTCTTTACCAAACAAGCTCTAAATCCAACCGTAAATATTATTAAATTTATATTTTTTTTATTTATAAATAAAAATACCCTCAAGCTAGTTAAAGTGGTTTGCACTCCATGTCAACATTCTAATAAAAATGTAAATAAAAGTAATAAATTGAATAAAATAGTAATGAAATCTGTAGCCTAACATAATGTTGTGTTGTTAAATAATTGAGAGAACGACATGAGTAGAATATTAAGGGTCTTTTCTCTGTAAAAATGGGTTCCCTTTGCCTTCTTTCTAGATAAACGATGCACGGCATGATGAGCCACTGCAAGAAAAAAGTAACCAGTCATTGATTGAAATGCAAAATGTGACATCTTACTTTGAGTTCTACCAAACTTTCATTTACTAGCTAAAAAACAACAACATGATTTTACGCCATTTTATTCTTCATTAATGATACAATTTTCTTATTCATTTTATTGACATTTTTTTTCTGTTTTGCTTATTAGAGTTTGTTTCTCGTTGTGATAATTTCTACTTTTTAAATTGCTTTACATCTAAAAACTATCTAATTAATGTTTTTTAAGTGGTTTTTTATGGTTTTGATATACTAATGTTAAAAATATATTTTTAATTGAAAAATATTTTTTAAAAAAGTACCTTACATCACATTACCAAACACGCACTTAGTGTCATTTTAGCATTATGGTACCTTTTGCTTTTGAAATTGCTTATCACTTGAAAAATCTTATAAGTGTTTTTCGATAATTTTAATATGTTAATGTAAAAAGTAAAAACAAATATAAAAAAAAATCATTTTCAATTGTTATTATTATTATCACCATTATTACCACCATTACTATCATAATAAACTATTATTATTACCGTCATTATTAATATTATCATAGTATTATTAATAATATTGTTAGTATCGTTATTAATATTACTACTACTATTTTTGTTATTATTACAACTAATATAATTACTATTATTATGACAAAAATCATAAACTTAATTTGAAGGATAAAATTAAAAACTTTGATAAAATGGCAAAGGAAACAAATAAAAAATCAAAAGAAGAAGGACCAAACTGAAATAAATACTATTACTATTGAAAAAAATCATAAATTTAATTTGAAGGATAAAAATAAAAACTATAATAAAAGAGTCAAGAAAAAAAAGAATGGGGATAAAATTGTAAGAAATAAATAAAATCTACGAACAATCTAAACAAAATCCAAAGAGTACTGGAGGCCACACTCGAGAGATAAAAAACTTAAGGAGGATAGAATTTAAAAAACTTGTCAATTTGAAGTGATTTTTCCAAATAAAGCAAATAAAATAGCGATTGAATTTAAAAAGAAAAGAAGTTTAAGGGTTGTTTTGTTTTTTCCTTGGGCAACATGAAAATCAAGGTATATGAGATAGAAATGAAAGAAAAAAAATTCAAATCAGCGTCAAACTAGACATCATCATCATACACATGCCGCTCATAAAAAAAGAGAACATCAAGAGGCATCGGCATTGCAAAACATTTTTTTTCCATCACAGCAATCATTCATACGCGTCGCTCGAAGATAGCAAAGTAGCTGATGCGCTGACTTGCGCAACTTTTTGTTTTTTTATTATGTGTAAAAAAACAACATCACATTCAGGACCAGAACCGTCATAAAATAATGAAGTGGCCCCTACAAAGATGCTTTGAAGAGAGTCATTTCATTGTTCTAAAAAAAAAAGTAAAAAATCAACAATGCTCCTAGTCATAATTAAATTAAAAATTGCTTTTAAGAGTAAATTCATTGTGCAAAAAATTTATGAAATGACAAATTAAGATACCCCTTAATAATTGAAGAATGACAAAATGAACTCTATGAAAATACTAATCTACCTCTCTACAGGCCGGTTATAATGGTTTTTTTTCAAGGGCAAAAACATAATTTTACTATTATAATTTACAGTAAATTATGTTTAATATATAGTGTTTTTCCCATGTAAATTAACTTTTCTTTTAATATATTTAGCCTAGCTTTCATGTATCAGTAATAAATCTTTTGATCATGGACAAACTTTAAAGATAATAACATATATAGAGGAAAGGAAATGGGGATACTATGGATGCTTTCTAGTTTTTGTATTCACCTCCATTTCTATAAAAAAATCCTAGTGCCTATCTTATCAAAAACAGACCTGCATTATAGATCCAAACAATTTATTTCATGACATCACCCTTTGTTTTCAACGAAACAAGATTCCATAGTTATAAAAACAGATGAGGAGTAGGACCTGAGTCATTTACTGCAATGCTCAATCTAGGTTGGGCCAGATTTTTCATGATGTTGTTTTAATATAAAAACAAATAAGTGGTTTGAGAACTGGGTTTTAGCTCTAGTTGATCATGTTGAGTTGTGAGCCAACTGGGATCAAATTAAGTTATTTTTTATTTTATTTATATTTAATCTAGACAATCCAAGCCTGGATTGATCATCTTCCAGGTTTTATAATTAGAAAAAAATCCTTCCATCCTTGCGAGTTTCTGTGGGTACAATGATCGTCAGGTTGGCTAGATATTTTTCTTGGTAAGTGACGTTGAGCATTCATTACCTACCCAAAATACATCCCCTCTTCAAAACTAGAAAAGAGGCATACGTGCGTGCACAAACCTAAACCTTTTTCCGGTGCAGGCGATTCAAAAACACGTCAGTCTGCAAGGTCACAACAGTTGACTTCTTCATTTCAAGAAACAACTGCCTTGGCTGCCCTGTAAACTTCTTGGGAAAACCCTTGGGCGTGCGCCTACGAATTAGAACAGTTAAAAAAATAATAAAAACCAGCTTGGTTGAATCAGGGCCGTCAAGATCATGTATGGGACCAAGAAAAATAAGGTTTGATTAATGGAACCCGGAGAGTGATCATGACAAGCAGTGTAGCAGCCTGATTCTGTTTGCCATTTTAGAATGGTGATGTGATGGCCAAGATTCAATTGGGCTGTGTGTTCGCAACAAATTTTACCAGAAAAAACTTGAAACGTGCTTGAATGACTTTTCTCCATTGTTATTAGCATCCTCACTGCCTCCATTTGCGTCCAAATCAACCCGTCACACACGACCTCTCTTTTTTCTTTTTCCTTTTTGTGTTTTCAATCCATGGTATTCTCTAATCACTTCTAATTAACACACACACACAGTGACACACACACAACAATTCTCTACGATTTTAATAAGCTTCGATTCAATGACAGAATTTATCGAATAAATAATTTTGTTAAATTAATTCTATTTGTTATTTTTGATATTTCTGATTTAATAATAAAAGAATTTTCAAACTAGTTCATCCATTGACCAAACTAAATTCTATTCTCGAATGATTTTAGGGTATTTTCTATACTAGTCTAGTGTATTTAAAAGGATAAATTATTTTAGATGGTGATTTTAAAGTTTTACTCGTGCGCTCCATCCACCCTGCTGACCACAATTTGTTTTGGAGCTCAGCTATAATTAATGATATATTTCTTTAATTAAGTGTTTTGATTACATCATGGATTAGTTGTTTTTGACCCAATCTAGCTCTGCTGGTGTGCCCGAATTCGCGGTCTCCTCCTGTAACAAGCGCAGTTCCTCCCTGGCGACATGTACATCGTAATTAAACGTCAAACCTTGCAATGTGTCAAAGCTAACCAGTGCCATGCTTAAGCTAAAAAAAAATTTAGATAAATTCTGAGTAGTACTTCAGCTATATTGAATTTATTCCTTAATAGTTTGTGTTTTTTTAAAATTATTAAAGATTTACATTATTATTAATTTTAAAGTTTATGAAATTATTTGAAATACATGCAAACTTATCCGAATATCCATACTAATTAAAAAAAAGATTTTTTCCATATTAAAAGGATACACTATTTGCTTAAATTGCTAGTCGACTTGAAATCCAATTTCCTTTTATCAGTATGATACATATCATTATTGTAAGTGGGTGTTGTAAATTATAATAGTTTTTTTTTTTTTTATATAGTTGTGGTTTTAAAAAATAAAATTTAAAAAATATTTTAATTAACCAAATACTTTAAAAAAAATATGGTCAAGTAAAATATACTTTCAATTACACCTCATCACATTATCAAATAAAAATCTATCAGTGTAACTGATGATATATAATCCAAAAATACAAACCAAATTTCAACCCATATGATAAAATCAATGCCCTGTATTTGATACATATACATTGTCATAGGTATTTCCTGTATTGTGTGGTTGTGATTATAATTATAAAATTCAGCTTGAAGTCTAACTTGGTTTATTAAGTCAAGTTGTCATTCAATTGACCAACTTAATTTATATTTACCAAAACAACCTTGTTTTAGAAAAATAAAATCTAATTTAAAATCAAAATCTAAATCAATGAATTATCCAACTTGTTCTATACTGAGAGGAGAGTTTTTTTAACTATGATGATGACTGCTCCAAGTTTAAATTTTTCTTTTTTCATTGAAGTCTTAAATTAACCATTCTTTAACTGATTGTTTAAGTAAATTAATGATTATCTTAGTATTAATCAAAGTGGGCCATAACGAACTTTCTTTGTTGAGAAAAAATAACAGAAAAAAACCTAACTTTATTACAGAAACTAAATAAGGCACAAAGCTGTCTTGACGTGAGACTCTAATTTCTATCAGCCAACCAATCCAAACCTTTCATCCTCTCTAAATACTCCCTGACACTTTCAAAATTCTTCTCTTGTCATAATTTCTTCACTCTTTCAACATCCAAACTCAACTCAAACAGTTCCAATCTCAGATCATCATCATCAAGCAAGCAAACTAGCTCTAGCCTGCAAAGAAAGAGACAGAACAGCAGAGATGTGTTTTGTGTTTCTATGTGATGAAGAAGAGAGGGAGTTAGGCAGGCAACAAGCTTCAGGGTCATGTCCACACTGTGGAGGTAAAGTACAGGCCGTGGATTTTGAAAGCCGGTGGAGGTTCTGTTTCTTACCCATTTGCTACAAGAATAAAAGAAAATATTTATGCACTCTATGTTCCAGGAGGCTGGAGTTGTATCAATATTAAAGACAAAGAAGTTGATGTCTGATTATAAACCAAAAAAACCCAGCAGCTAGCTAGCTTCACACCTTCCCTGGTGATCGATGAATATTCCAAGATGGCTGCTTCACTTGTAAAATTTCTTTTTTTTTCTCATTAATAATTTGTTTGTCTTTAATTATGTTGTGAAGGGAGGGATTTCTTCATATGCGATCGGGGACCTGGCAAAAACAATTTGTCGGTAGGAACTTTTACATTATCAATAAGAGTGTACAACTGTACATTACGTATGGCTATGTATTTTAAGTAGTACGGGATTATTTTATTGGAATTGAAGAGATGAAGAAATTGAAATTAAAAAAAAAAATTCTGTATTTTTTATTTAGAAATTATTTAAAAAAATATAATCTGTTAAACACGTATTTTCCTCCGTGAGGAAGATGAAAAATCTGAAAAGGGTTCTTCTTCTTCTTCTTCTTCTTCTTTGTTATGGTACTGCTTGTTTGAAAATTTTGGATGGAAGGATATCCCATTATTCTTGTGGATTATTCTCTTTGACTTCCGTGCCTGATTCCTACAAAGGGTGCATGCTATTACTAGAGGTGGCTGCTAGGATAAAGAATTGATATTTCTAGAAAACTCCACCTTTAGATCAATGGAGTTTTTGTTCAAGAAAATTAACAAAGGAAAGGATCGAGAAAGGAGGGGGTAAACATGTGATTTTGTGCACTTTAGCAAATATGCATAATAATAATTATTTTCCAGATGAGTATACTTAAATTGCTTAACTCCCCATGTTGAATTACACTAATGTTCATAGCAACAACGTGGAGATTTAGTAACAATGGAAATATATTTAGTTTGATTATAGGTTCTTTAATTTTTATTTCATGATCAAGAAAGTATAGGCTTCTTTTTCGACAGGGAAGGAAATAATTAATTTAGATAAGACAAGAATGTATGGGCAGCAAGTTGATATTGTTTTAAAATATATATGTTTGTGTTTATGTTGTTTAAAAAGAGAATATTTTGAAGGGAACAAAGGAGTTTTAATTATTATTACGGCAAAGAATATTTGGGTTCACCTTACGAGATAATTGAGATTAAAGATTATTTTATAAATGATTTCAAGAAAGTACCTTATATCAATTTTATGCATTTAAAAGAATAATTTTGAATATAAATTATTTATTATGAAGTAAATAAAAAGTGAATTTATTTAACTAGCAAGCTTGTTATCAAATTAAAATATTATTATACTCATAAAAAAAATGTTTAGGAGTGCTGTAATGCACTTTAAAAGTGTGTTTCTCTTTAAAAAATATAAATTAATATCTTTTTAATATTAAAAAAATTATTTTGATATATTCTCAAATAAAAAACACTCATTTAAAAATAATTATTTTATCAATATGATATAATTATTTCATACCATGTATATTCAAATCTAAAATACTGCATATGACATTAAAGTATGACAACAGATCTTAATCTTAATTTCCACAGAGCAATAGTCCCTGATTCATCATCAGTAAAGGTTAAACCTAGAAAGAAGATTTTAGACCAAAAATTAATTTCTCCTGTCTACACCATGTCATGTCACGTCCTGTGTAGATTTGAAAAGGGTGATTAGATTTAATTTCCCCCCATCATTATAAAGTATAAACTATATAATATTTTGATGTCAATAATATAATTTTACTATTCCCTTTATAATTATTAAGGTTTGCTAGAGGACCATTGTTCTGATCATCACATAATACCAACGGTCTACAAATCACCAAATTTGGAGAGAAAAAATATGAAAAGGAATTAATAATATACAACATCAAAATTCAATAACTCTAATGGTTATTAGCGCGCGTTATGACCATATTTTGAGAATAGAAACTCTACGCTTCTTAATTCTTTTACAAGTAGAATCAACCCAGCATACACAGAAGGTAAAGGCTTGTGATCTCGTGTGCCTAACAAGAGATGCTATTAGAGTATTGTTGGAAAAAAAAAAAAAGGTGTCCCTCCCTTTACTTCTTTTACTAAAGGAAAAGAAATGTCTTTTAATTATTTCTATGATCATGAGAGAGCATTATTTCTATGATCATGAGAGAGAGAGAGAGCAGAGTATTACATATCAAGCAAACATTCAATTCATTGGTGGCCGGCCACCGGATACATGTGGTCGCATGATGACTATCGCATCAAAACCTAACGGTAGCTTCATCTCCTTTTCTTTTGCAAGCTTTTTTCATGCACTCTATTACTTTTTTTTTTATGTTAGTAATTATGAAGTTGTGAAAAGACTTCACGTGGAAAACGTGAAAATGGATTTTTCATGTGCTACAATCTTGGATTAAGATATATGGGCTTGATTATAGGCGCAATTGTTCCTGAAAAAATAAATATCTTATGTAATTAAGATTATTCAATGCCTAAGTAAATAGACATATGATATAAATAATGTGTAAGAGAATTAACAGAAAATATATAGTGAATTATTGGAGAAAGAAAAATAATGAGTTTGAGAACCAGCTTCTCTTTACCTGGTGATTCAATGTATTTATTAACCTGGATCACATCAGCTCAGGACATGAAGAATTGCACAACAGTTGATTGGTGGAAACATTGGTTTTCATTATCGATTGTAGTGCCTTGTATTTTTATTGGTGGAGAGATTGATGATTGCTAGTAAATCGTTGACTATAAAGAGTCATTGTTCAAGAAATAAAGCACATGAATGTATCGAATATAGTGTGTGAATGCACTATCGACCATTAACCAGAAAAGATAGTGTCAACCCTGCATAAAAATATATAGAGATTCAATGGAGACACATTTGGGTACATAAAGATCTTGCCGTGAAGATTTTTCATAAAAATACATTTGGAGACATGAGAGCTTTCATGAAGATTTTCATGTAAACACATTGAAGGTATGGAGATTTCATTATGAAGATCTTCATGGAAACATGTTTGTAGGAATAAAGATTTTGTCGTGGAGATTTTTCATGGAAATACATTTAGAAATTTTAATGAAGATTTTTATTAGAGACATTGTAGTAATGAAGAAAAGTTAATACTTTTATTAAAAATCTTAAAATTATAGAGATACAATTCCTAAAACTAATTCAAAGATTATTTTTTCCCATAATCTGACAACATATCTACTCTTGCTTTCTTGGTGCCTGTAACATGTTTCCCATAGTGGCAATCAAGCATTGAGTATCCATGGTAGTAATGGACTTAAACTAAAGTATTGCAAATGGAAGTCTTTAAATTCGGTTATCTAATTCATAAAAAAAAAAAAAAATTGAAAAAAAGAAGGGCTATCACGTTCCAACCTTACATTTGTTAGAGTATAGGATGCTGAACAAGCCAATACGATGTTATTGTCCTAATGGGGAGGGGTGTGGTATAGCAGTAATATTACGGAGATTCGTTTTGTGAACAAGCCAATCCCAAGTCTATAAAACTCTCATTGTTTAATGTGAATATATATCTTTATATAATAAATATAACAAAGTAATACTCCATTTTTTTTTTAGAAAAACAAACATGAAAAATAAATTTTGGGTTCAAATACGATGTATTTACAAATTAGAAAAAGAAAAAGGTGTTTTTCATTTTTCCATGAATATAGCTAAAGTTGGATAACAGCTAAAACAGAAGTGCAAAACGCGCTTCTCCAGCATTCTATCAAGAAGATGAATTTTTTGGACAAGAATGCCCTTGCACATTTTATTAAATTACAATGATATCATGTGCATAAATTCTTTATTTTTTTTCTTACCTACATTTTATACACTGTTCTTCTCCCTCTGCATCCCCTCCAAACTTAGAGTCGACGGAGGAGAACTAACCGTGAAGAGAAATTAAAAAAAAAAAAGAGATAAAGAATTGTGATTTTATGGAAAAATATCTGTGATCTCCATCTTCCTTTGAAAGGTTAATTGTTTTTTATTTTATTTTTCCATTATTGATCAGAGTACAGCTCGTATAAAATGGATCTTATATGATTCATAGAAAGACGAACAGTACCGGTTAGGAAAATTGCAGTGTCGATTGGTCCACATTACCAAATAATTCTACGGGAATCATCAAATATTGCCTACATATGGCTTCCACTCTGCAAAAGGCAGAAGATGATCGATAAATCTTGCACAAGGGCTCTGTATCCTCTGCAATGGCATTACATCTCGCAAATAATCTTGGTTTTAGTGTGCGAAAGTTGGCGTCAATGCATGATGAGATGTCACATTACATCTCGCAAATAATCTTATTTTATTTTTTTATGGTAAATCAAAACTGATTTTTAGTGTATTTTCCCAGTGGGATAATCGGGTGCGGGCCTTCTTTTTTTTGTGTGAAGGAATAGCAAGATAATGAAGCTTCGAGATGGGCTAGCTATTTTAAAATCGTTGTTCATCACTTTGGTGGGGACTTTGGAGGGCCATGGCAATTGGCAACGTCCAAGGCAGTGATGGTATTTTAAATCTTTGCCATTTTCTCTTTTTTCTTGATTTGCACAAAAAATAGGCTTGTTAAACCTTAGGGCACACATCATGTATTATCGGAATGCATTTATTAGACTTTATTCATAATTAAATTATGATAAAAAAATATAAAAAATAAACATTATTTAAATAAAAATCAGTGATATTAATTTATTATTTCACATGGTAATGTTTTTAAATATTTATAATTAACTCTAAACAAGAAAAATATATACATGAATTGATCCTGTAGTATTTTAAATCTTTGCCAATTATATATGTATTATTTTTCACGTATACACCTCAGATGTATATTAATATTTATCAAAATATTTTACTTAATAAATAATTAATAAGATAAAAAAACTCTATCCCGTGGATACACTGGCACCCCCCCTTCTTCAAATTAAGAAACTCAGTTTATTAGCGAACTTCTTTGAATAATATCTGTCCTTGTATTAATTGCCAAAATAATTGCCTTCGTATTAAAGGTGCTCTATGTCTTTGGAATCTAGACAAGAACCAGATCAGAGCTGTGAACCCATGGCTGGTAGCTCAAAGCTTCACATCGCCATGTTTCCATGGCTAGCCTTTGGTCACATGATTCCATATTTAGAGCTTGCCAAACTCATAGCTCAAAAGGGTCACAAAATCTCCTTCATTTCCACCCCTAGAAACACTGATCGTCTCCCCAAACTCCATCCAAGTATATCACCTCTGATAACTTTCGTCAAGCTATCATTGCCTCAAGTGGAAAACCTATCTAAAGATGCCGAGGCAACCGCTGATGTCCCATACGACAAAGTCCAGTACCTAAAACAAGCCTGTGACGACCTCAAAGAACCCTTGTCCAAGTTTCTTGAAACTTGTGATGATCTTGATTGCATACTTTTTTATTTTGCCCCATATTGGCTACCAGATATCGCCACGAGTCTTGGCATTCCAAGTGTTTTCTTCAGCATATTCACAGCAGCAATGCTGAGTTATGTCAAGCCAGCTTCTGGTATTGATGATCGATCAAAACCAGAAGATTTTACTATCCCTCCCAAGTGGGTTACATTTCCTACCAATGTGGTCTTCAGACTTTTCGAGGTTTTGAGGATTTTTTATCAGACTCTAGCTGGGAATGTTGTTTCCGATTTATATCGTACCCAGGAAGGTATAAAAGGCTGTGATATGATAGCTGTGAGGAGCTGCATGGAATTTGAACCAGAATGGTTGCAACTACTTGAAGAAATTCATGGAAAACCAGTTATACCAGTTGGTGTTCTTGCCACTACAGTATATGATACAGGGGTGGAAAATGAAGCATGGAGATCAATTAAAGATTGGCTAGACAAGCAAAAGCAAGGTTCTGTAGTTTACATTGCATTTGGCAGCGAAGCAAAACCAAGCCAGGTTGAGCTGACTGAGATAGCTCTAGCTAGGGCTAGAACTATCTGGTCTCCCGTTCTTTTGGGTGCTAAGGAAGCATAGAGGCTCAGCTGATACCGAGTTGATCGAGCTGCCAGAAGGGTTCGAGGAGAGAACCAAAGCGCAAGGTTTGGTCTGGACTAGTTGGGCTCCTCAGCTCAAGATTTTAGCTCATGACTCCGTAGGTGGATTCTTGACTCATTCTGGATGGAGCTCTGTGGTGGAGGCACTCCAACATGCCAGAGCTCTGATACTCTTGACATTCTTGGCTGACCAGGGGATCAATGCAAGGGTTTTGGAGGATAAGAAAATGGGGTATTCAATACCAAGGAATGAGAAGAACGGATATTTCACAAGGGATTCAGTTGCTGAGTCCTTGAGATTGGTGATGGAGAAGGAAGAAGGGAAGATTTACAGGGACAAGGTTAAGGAGATGAAACCGTTGTTTGCTGACAAAGATCGACAAGACAAGTATGTGGACAAGCTTGTGGACCATCTCAGAAGCCATGGACGTACGAAGAAAATCAAGAACTAAGATATGGGTAGGGTTTCTTAATACTACCATTGCATGTGAAGAGTGGATCTCAATGTAAAAGTTGTAGAGTGCATTGATTGATCTACATGTACGAGGAGTGTGAACCACAAGGTGAATAAGAAAGGTCAAAGCTTGTGCCATGATTATTTAAGTAGCTGTTATCGTCCCCTCCCATGGGCACCATTTCTGCCCCTGTATCCTTGCCAAAATAAATGCCATGTCTATTGAACAGTGGTTTCAGTATTTACTAACTAGTCTTCTCCATTAGGTTAACTTGTACCCCGAATAATTTACTTCTAAGTAGGAAACTACCTACATGACAGCAATCAAATAAAAGCATAGCAGTAAAATCATACATAACAGTAATTAACTGCAGATCCTAATTACCATTGATTCATCTCAGAAATTACAGAATACATATAATTACCTCCTTTCTTATCATCTCCATTGTTTTCGAGTTTCACTCCAGTACTGAGGAGTCACTCTTGTGAACTGATCTAGAGAAGGCAAGAACATCATCAGGATCTTGAGCGCCAGCCTTGCTTTCTTCATCCCCATTACCATTACTACTATTATCACTAACGATTGATTCACGTATCAACATCTTTGCCATTGGATATTCAACACCCCTAGTAGATGAACCTTTCTTCTCTCATGTCACTTCTTTCTCTAATTGCTCTTAATTTTCTCTCTTTGTTTGCCTCCATGAACATTCACTGCCCTCAGCTTCCTTCTACTATTTTCTCTCCTCTTTTGCCTCATTTTTTGTTAAAAGCACAGATGCAAGACACGTGGGAGTATAGGCCTTGTACTCGTAGTTATTGTTACACAGCAAGGAGTGGCTGTTCTTAGATGCAGAGAAGCTCACCACTACACGTATTGCTTCTATATTTAGTGGATATCAATGTTATAAAATGATTTTGAATAACTCTAAATCACCATTGCCCATTGGTATCTTAAAATTAACGAAGTTGTTAAACCTATCTATTTACCCTAACACAATTTATAAGGTTAAACAAGTTAATTTAAAAAATATAATTTTAATTTTTTTATAAAAAAATTATAATAATATTATTTTTAAAAAAATAAAAATTAAATTAGGTTTTCACTTATATTAATGGATACAAATTTATGGAGTCAATTTGGTTAAATTAGATCAATTATAAATTGATTTTTTTTTAATTTAGGATCTATTTGGAAACGCGGTGCAAATCGCGTTTCCTTAAATTTAAAAAAGAATTATAAAAATTATTTTTTATTTTTAATCATTTTGATGTACTAATATCAAAAATATTTTTTTAAAAAATAAATAAATAAATATTATTTTAATATATTTCTTAAAAAAAAAAAATAACCTACTCTTAACACAATTTCACAAACACCTTCAAACAGACAAGTCATAAGCTGTTGTCACACCATGTCCGAACGAGTCTAATAAAACACGTCAACGTTAATTGAGGATGAATGCAAATTTTATTTCTCATGTTTGAAGACTTGTGACAATGAGCACACAATTCTTGGACTTTAAGCTAACCCAAAATGAGGTTACAAGAAACAATATTTATATTTTCATTTCAATTTCCATATCTTTTAAAGATCAATATTTATATGTGCAGTCAGGTTTTTGCAGCTTACGAGCACAATCCACCTAGCATGGAATCTTAAAGGGATCGCACCACACTTTGTCGGCTAGTTGTTTCCTCTACATTTCCTTCTTTCCCAGCCTGTTCCCTTTATCTCTCAACCTTTATTCCCTGATCAGGACACGCTTTGAACAAATCAATCAACAGTATTAGACATTGAAAGACAAGTTAATAGTAGAAAAATTTCAAGAGAGAATATCACATCAGCTGTGAGAAAATTGCAGGGCGTGAAGATGTACTAACAGAAATCTTGCTACGGCTGCCAGTAAAATTTATAGTCAAATTCAAGTATGTTTGCAAACCATGGTTTCTCCTCGTATCAAGCACTCAGTTCTGTTATAACCACAACTGCAAGAACACAAATACTGCACCCTCAGGCCTCTTCTTTCCATGGTTATTTTATGTTTCTCTTAGAAACAAGAATTTTCATCAATATGATAACCATCTAGGGTTTCCTTCTCTTGAATTTTTAAACACCTCAGTTGTTAAAAGTATCCAGTCTTGTAATGGTTTGTTACCTTGCAGCTCTACCACATAATTGAATGACTCTACTGCCACTTCATTTGCAACCCTACAACCAGGAAATTGGCTGAGTTTCTCTCACCTTGTATGGTGTCTTCCAGCAGCAAATGATGTATTGTTGGCGTTAGTTTAGCTTTCGATCCTTCAAATCATTTCATTTCAAAGTTATTTGTGTTCGGAATTTAATTGACAAAGAGCAAGATCAAGATCTTGCATTTGTTGTTCCTCACACTTATCAAATAGGTATGTATTCCTCTGAGAGAGGTATTTGAGGTCTATCAGGTGATCCTTTTAGTGCATCAATCGCTACTGGTTTTGATTATCGTGTGTTTCGGAAGGGTGCCATGCATTGGCTGTCCAGAGAGGACATCTGCATACTTTGACGTTGATAAAGAATGCTTTGACAATAATGTGCGGAAGGCCATGCCTCAGAACAGAAGGCATGGAAAGGTTTCGCTATTTTTGGGAATGCAGTTAACGATTCACTCTTTCCTGTTCGTGAAGTGGAGAGGGATCAGTACTCGTAAAGGTGGGTTATCAAGTGCTGTCAATCTTGGTAAATATACGAGTTACATGTGGGCGATGCATTCTTAGCGTTGCTGGGGCAGAGCAAAAGCATGGTCTGGCACCGGCGATGTGGGGACAACAGGGCATTGTTATAAAACCCAGAGCATATCGGGTCACTGGCCAGTTTTAATGTAGAACCAGGTGGAAATTTTATTTATTCAAATGCAATTAAACCGCAATCCAATCAAAACCTATAACAAACCCGGTTCAACTTTCATTTAAAAAAAAAAAACTCAAAACATGTTCTAACCTTTTTTTTATATAAAAATAAGAGAAGATGTTTTGGATTAAACAAGACCAACCCTGGTTAATCCAAGTCTTAGGCCAGTCCAGGTTGATCCAACTAACCCGGACTGACTTGAGTCTTGGGTCACTGGTTTTTATAACTAAGAGGATGCTGGTTTTTATAACTAAGGGTTCTTGACCACTTATGACCTGGCACTGAAGTTAACAGGTGTAGAAAGTACCATTTGATTTTGATAGCTCCTTTCCTGCTTCGTGGTTTGTGAATCCTGTCTAATATGGTGGTGCAACCTTTGAGGAGCTTGTTACCTTTATCTAAAAAACTAGTCGGTCCAGCTGACATCGTGTTCCTGTATCAGCATAATTCTTAAGATGGTTCGGCTGCTGCCTTTAATTATATGCACATAGTAAAAATCCCTTCCGTGGATATTGAATCTAAAAATACCTAGTAGAAGAGCTCCAAACCCGCCAAGTCTAGATCATGCTGGCACTTGGAGTTCAAGTGAAATCTGTTACTAGATAGAGTTGATGCCGGATACCTTACCTTTCACATGAGAGGCAAGATTGCCTCAATTTCCTACAAAATGGTGGCTTGATGACGCATAGCGAACTAAAATCTTCCGCAAATCCTGTGGCTTCTCAAGGTATCAAGATATTGCTGAGATAGGCCAACTGAGGGCGGCACCATGGTCAATACAACAAATTTGATGAAAGAAAGAAAAGACAAATCAACGAACTATTGCCTCTGGGATTGTCTCTAGAACAGTTCATACAGATGCTTAATAAAGCAGTAATGAAGTAACAAGCTAGCAAAACTTCTATGGCAAAAGAAGGGAGATTAAACACAACTCAAAGACCAAATGACCACCACCCTGTGTCTGCTGGAGAAGTACTAACATTGAACGTAAACAAAGCAAGACGGCAATTTCTGATAACTTTGATCAACAAAAATATCAAAAGAGAATCAAAACAAGGTAATAAAAACCTAATTCATCCTCCTGATTAGCTCATTGATAAAATCCTCACGATTTCCAGCATCACCTCCTTCAACATAATGATTTCTCTTTTTCTTCAAGCCTCCAAGTGGTGCCTTCAGCTGGAAAGGCCACAGGAAGTTGTTTGCCTCCTTGAAATGGGGTCCAACAGTAATAATTTCATGGATGAGATCTTCTGTGCAGATGATTCCATGCTTGCCCAAGCCCTGAAGTCAAAAAGGAATCAAGCCCACCCATTACAAAAACAGATTCTGGTAAAGCGATTAACTCAAACGATGATCAACCTACAGACCTGCTCAACGATTGAATTGTCAGTCAAGGGAATTCTCTGTTGGTTTAGTTTCCCAAAGCCCCTCTTGTAAATCAATTCTTTGACACTCTTTAAATTAGGATACCTGAAACCATTAACATCCCAGTAAAGAAATTTAGCAGAATGAGAAGACAATGAAATAAGATTACAATCATGAGATAAAAACACACCCAAATGTCACATAAGGCTCAACCCTGTGAAGCATATTCACGGTTGCTTTGTTAACTTTCAGGAATACACCATTAAATATCTGCAAACGGAAGACCAGGCAATGTGTTTAGTCAAAAATAATTCCATATCAATTTCTCATTAAAAAAACTTATCATAAGAAAATAATTGCACTAGCTTGAGTAATTTTATCTCTGAGAAAAAAAGGAGAATGCATTAATTAAAACATGGAAAAAGTTGTTAATGGCAAACAACTGCAGCCTGAAGAAATCCTTTTGCACTTCAATTGTGACCAGCGAAGACATTTTGACATTATTATTGCAAGACCTCATTATCGACATCATTAAGCATCCTAAACAAACACCCACCTATCAAAAAACACATCAAACTACAAATTGTATGAAGAAAAAAATTCCTGAGCTGACTTACCATTAATTAGAGAAAGATGTGAATAGATGCATATTTCACATTCTAGTTGATATTTTTATTAATTTGTTTAGTAAAATTGATGAAAAGAAAAGGAAAAAGTGAAACAAATGCCTCAACCTATGAGCCTCATATAGAACAGAATTCAGCTTGACACTTATCAGGGTTAAGGCACCATCCACTATTACACTACAAAATTTAGCATATCGTTTTAATGAAAATAAATATAAACTTTCATGGAATCAATGAAGTCACTGGAAACGAGGCATACCTGTCTCAAACGCAGAAGCTGCAAGATTGATCTTGTCTTTGGGTGCATGGCATTGATACTGAAAGTCATGGAATCCATAGCATTAAACAAATGTACCATTAAACTAAGATTAAGAGGTACAAGCTAAAGTAAATACAACAGTCTTACCCACGGATCCTGATGATAAACAACAGCTTAGCTTCTGGGTTGACATAGAACCCTCCCTTGAGTCTGGCTTCACGTTTCAGCCTAATAAGCTCCTTTTGCTGATCATGAGAGAAAAAAGCATTCCAAACAGTCAGAATTCAAATTAGTACCAAGTCAGCACAAAACCAATCAATAAAGCAGCACATAAAAGATTATATGATGCGGTATACTACCTCATCATCATACTCCTTGGCATACTGCTTAGCCCTATTGTAAATCAACTTGCGATTTTCAGCATTCTTCTTCTTCAAAGCTAGCTTCTCTTCCTTCTTAGCCAATGCCCATTCCTCGTTCCTTTTTTGCTTCTTCAACACAGACTCTGGTACCGCTACCTGAACTTCTTCCCCGCCCATCTCTCTCTAAACACAAGACGTAATAATCAAAATCAACCAGATGTCAATAACCCAGCACTCCAAAAGCAAAGCATGACCCCAAACTAAATAAAAGTAACCTATCAAATTCTGCATTTGAAGCAAAAATAACAACAATCCTTTACATCAAAATATGAAAACTAAGCAACCCTTCTAAGCTTACAGTAGAATGAGAAGCAAAGTTCTAGCTTTTTTTGCTTCTAAACCCAATAGATGGCCTTCAAAATAGCTTAATCACACTATCATTCAATAGAAGATATCAAAAACCATTATTTCAAAATCTAAAACTAAGCAAACCCTTTTGAAATCATTGTAAGAGGGCATATTGTTGATTTTTGTTTCAGCAAAATGAGAAGCAGAGTTTCTACCTTTTTGGCTTCTAAAACCAATAGAAGTGATTAAGAATTACTTAAACATAAGGATTTAGCAACCAAAGAGATATGATTGATAGCTCTGAAGAAAAAGAAATAGGAGAGACTGAGAGATTTACTTGTTGTTCGGCTTGATGGTGGCGACTGCTATCTTCAGAGAGAGAAGTGAAGGTGTCTTCGCTGCTCAAAGGTAAAATATATGAGAGTAAAGGATTAGGGTTTTTTGAGAGAGTTGTGGGCTTCATTTGCTAGGTTGCAACTCCTAAAGATTTTCAATATGTGGGCCTCTGTTGGACTGGCCCAACGCTAATCTAATTTTCGTGTTCCTTTCTCTCTTCTTCTCTTGTATTTTAAAAACAAAAAATACCAAACAACTCCTAAGGATCCGTCCATTCCATTTGATAGTAAAGCGAGTGGGGTTAGTGTTTTATCTCTGAAAATATTTATTTAATCAATACATCTTATAGTTTATCCTTGTTAATATCTCTTCTAGTTCAAATTAAAAACCGGTTTTAGTTGAATTTTAAGTCTAATTTCTAGATTAATCTAACTCTCATTAATTTATTAGGATAAGCCGAGTTTAATAACCGTGGGTAAAAAAATACTTGTATTTTCCCATCATATATTCATCCGTACATTAGTTGGTGCTTTTATCTCATTGTTTATCGGACTTTCCAGGGAATATTGAAAGCTACATACAAGACAAGACCAGACCAGACCAGACCAGACCAGAAGCTATTAATATGTTAGCTTGACGTTTACAAAACTAACTATTCACGTATTTACTAACATGTTTATTTGAGAAGCGAAAACTGCTGATGTTCTTCATTGATACCCACCCAGACAAAGAATTGCGATGTTTACAATATTAATATCATTGGTGACAAATTCCCATTGTCTGCACTCTCATCATCATGGCAAGATGCTAGCTATCCCTACATGATATCAGGGCATCACCAAAATTCTACCCAGATCCTTGCACACCGAAACCATTATATTCTTCGGCGGCATCATCAGATTTCAATAATTTGACAAAGACTTCTTTTTCCCTAGTTACTTCTGATCCACGACACAAATCACTCCAATTCAAAAAGCTTGTTCAAAGGTCCTTATTGTAGTCCAGTTTTATGTTGTTGTTTTTTATGTTTCCCGAGGGTCGTTTTAACATAAACTGGCGACATGCATTTCTGAACAAACTTTCTGAATTGAGGTGAATCAGAGATTATGGTCAAAGTACCAAAAAGTGTGTAAACTCATCAACAAACTAGATTCAAACCACTGTGTTCTTCAATCTTTATAATGTAGTCCAGCGCCATCAAATTTATAATGTTAGCTCAACTTCTTTGGAACTCTTGAATCAACATGAGACAAAAAAGCTAAAACAAATATGAGAACATGAACACTGATGGAGAATTTTATGATATGATATATAAGAAGTACGGTTTTGTAAATTAATTCTATTTGATACACAATAGATTCACCACTCTCGAAATCTCAAGCACCGAGACAATAATGTAAAACAGTCGAAAGTAATTATATTTCATAATTTTGATTCAGGATGGTGGCTCTCAATCTATGCCGATAGAAAAGGAAGGCTCTACTCAAGCATCCAATCAACTCTATAATCCAATACCAGAAAAGACTTCATCACCAAACTCACTAAATGAGGAAGTTAGTAATTGGAATGCTAGTGATGAGAGCATTGATACTTAAAACTTGACATCCTATTGAATCGGATCATTATTTAGAGAGGATGCTTTGCAAAGAATGATGATTTTGACATTTTATCATGGTGGAAAGTTCAAGGTGGAAATCTTACAACCTACTGCTAGAGATTTTATTGGCTATCCCTGTCTCTGTCATAGCTTTATAGTTTGCTTTTAGCACTAGCAGTAGATTGCTGGCTCTGCATTGTAGTAAACTTCATCCAAAGACCATGGTTATGGGTTGCTGAAATTGAAGAAGGTAACTCAATAAATATTTATGTTTTATTATAGTTATATACTTCTTAACAATATATTGAAGCAAGATCCTGACTTTTTATTAAATCCCACATTTCCAAATATATGCTAGACAAAATATGATATGATACTCCAAATTGTACAAAGATGTTAGAGTAATTTGAAAAGTATGTCCTAGAATCCATTGCTGTTATACTTGGCCTAGCTCGATAGATTAATTTAGGAAATTTGAAGCTCAACTTCGGTTGGATTTGTAATGAACTAAATAAGATATTAATTTAACTAAACTTATTCAACTTAATTAAGTTTTTAAATAATATAGTTAATTCATCAAAATTTAAAATTTAATTAAAATTTTAATGATATAGTTACTACAGCTAAAATTTAGAACCCTTTTCATGCTAGTTCTAGGATCGTGTCTGACGGGTCAGACAACTATTCTAGAAACTACTGGATAAAAAAGGTAAAGGGAATATAATTGTTTTTTATACTAAAGGGACTATTCAATTAATATTGATAAACTAGATGGACCAAAATATATAATCAAGACAATCTATTTTAATTTGCTTGATCCAACGGCTCTTAAACCCCAACATCAATACCCAACCAAACCCATTCCCTAAACCCTTCTGTCCGTTGAGGTTTATTGCTCAGTCTGACCCAAACCCAGGTAGTAACAAAACCCTAGGAATCCATCTCCTTATGCACAAAACCCCAGTTGCCAGCACAGTGAACATAAACCCTATCCCTTATCATTTAAGCCCCGCCAAGTGCTGTTGCTCTCTAGCCCACCACCAACCATGAAACAAGAAAACAACAAGGACAACAGCAAAACCCAAACTTTAAAGCCTGAGCAGAAGACACTTCTGCTTCATTCTATAGCTAAGTATCTTGAAAACACTGGTGGGTTTTCCAAAACATTAAAAAAGTTCGAATCTGAAGCCAAATTTGAGGTACAAAAAAGCAAAACTAGTCATTCTCTCTTTCTATATCCTGGTTTATCAAATTATGCAACATTTTAGTTAAGAGAAGATGATTGATTTTTTTGTTAGTGTTTTGTGTTGAATTTATGTTTATGCAAACTGGTTTTTCTGAATTTGGTTTGATGTGTATATGAGATGATTGAGATTAATGAAGCCTAATGTGACAATGTGTCCGTGCTGTGCTGTAGCTTCTGGGTGTTCTTTGTTTTGTTTACTTGATTTTGTTTGGTTGTTTTAAATGTGGAAAGCTGTGTTCTTTGTGCAGAAAGATGATTTGGGTGGTGACTCCTTGATTGATTTGGAGGAGGTGTTTTGCAAGTTTTTGAAGACAAGGTAGGGTGATTATATTTCTTTTTTTTTTAGAAAAAAAATTGTAATCTCTTGTTGACAGTGAATTTCAATTGTGGAGCTATACAAAGGGATTTTTTTTATGATTACCCATAAGTCGTTAATGGTGTCTTGGATTTGATATGAAAAGAATGCACAAGGTTTCTTTTAGTCATCAGACTGAAAATGAATGTGGTTCGCAGATTCCCCTGAATTCAAGCTATATACTGCAAATGGATTTTCTTGATTTAAGTGTTAAATTTGAATGGCCATTCTCAAATTGCATGACTTCCTGTATTTTTGCAGTGACGATACCAGCAAAAAGTTAGAGAGCAATCAGGTTCAAGGTGCGTTTAATTCTCCAAAAGAAATTGCTTGTCTAGTAGGCAACTATATCATGTATTTCTACATAGTTAGTAGAATGTTTTTTATAGGGTGGATTTTGGTACTAGCTCATAGTCTAGTTCTATTTAACTGTAGATATACAGACGAACGGTGTCACTAAAAAGAAAAAGAAGTGTGATACTGATGCTATAAAAAATCAATTAGGAGCTGGTGATAAAGTTAACAATTCTGAGAGTGTTGAAGAGATCATAACAAATGAAACAGTGGCTACTGAAGTAAGGTCGAAAGAGAAGAAGGAAAAGAAAAGGAATTCTGATTCTCATGGACAAGAGGAACAAGACAATGTCGAAGCTTTGAAGGAACCTGCTGATAATGGTGCTGGTGAATTGCCTGATAAGAAACGCAAGGACAAAAGGAAGAAGAAAAGCAACTTGGAATCCGAGTCTCAAGATGATAACGATGGACATCATCTGGCAGAATCTGTGTCGGTGGAAGAAAAATCTAAGGATGTGGCATCTTCCAAGGGAAACAAAGTAACTGATGGTGAGACAGATAATAAACCAAAGGATAAGAAGAGAAAGAAAGACAAGCTTTTTGATTCCACTATTGGAAATGGGGAGCAACATATCTTGGAGAGTAAGCAAGGAGCAAATGCTGACAGTATTTTGGACAACAAGAACATCAAATCTGAACGGAAGAAGAAAAGGAAGGATGCTGTTTTTTCTGAAAATTTGTCTGCTGAGATGCTTGATGAAGGGAAATCAAATTCTGAAAAGGATGACTCTAAGAACTTGAAGGAGGATGTGAATGACAAAGAGAATAAGAGTTCCAAGAAGAGGAAAAGATTGTCTTCTGAAGATGATGCCCCTCAGCCTGCCAATGAAACAGCCATTGAAGAATCTAAACGAAGAAAGACAGAAAGTTCAGAAGAACTAAAGGAAAACGTCCAGGCAAACGGGAACCTTGAGGAAAATGGAGCGAAATCAGCACCGCAGAAATCTATGATGAAGGAAAAGAATGGTTCTGTTGAGGTATGGTTTTGAGCACCCTAATTTAGGGAAGCTTGTTACTTCAACCTTCAATTCTGAAGCTGAGTTTCCTTTTAAATCCCAATTAACATCATGTTCAAATTGTTCCAGTGCTATAAGTTTCCCAGGTTTCCTGTATATATGTGCTTAAACCTATTTGCCCATGTGGTGGAACTAAAACCTGAAGTAGTTATGTCTAGCCAGGTTTTGAACAAAACTGATTTTTATGGAGATGATTAACCTATGAGCTCTTCAAAAATATTCTCATTGTTATGAGCAAACCCATTTTTTGTTGAAGTTCATGATAGCATAGTTGTGTTCATGAATAATTATGTTCAAGTGTATTGTTGGTTTTATGTGTATGCTTAGACTGGAACTATGTCATTGCAGCCAAAGACGGTTAAACATTTTCAAAGAGTAAAAGTTGATGAGGTGGTATTCTCTGATGAGAGGCTTAAAGATAATTCATACTGGGCAAAGGTTTGACAAGTTTTCCATTTTTGTTTTTGAGTTTTCTGGTCCTTCATTGGTTTCTTTTCTTTAAGATTTTCCATAAATTCTCTGTAGGACGGTGCCGAGGATGGTTATGGTGCAAAAGCACAAGAAGTTCTTGGGCAAGTTAGAGGAAGGTACAATTTGTAGTTATGGCATTTCTATATCTTTATTTTCAGATACGCAAACCAAGGTTGTTCCTGTTATCTTATTGTCATTCTTTGCACCAACGTAAACTGTAGCGATAACTTAATTGGGAAGTAAATGATCCGATCTAAACTGCTGGCGTGGCTATTCTAACTCCAAGTCTAAACCTAGTTCAGTTTAGGAACCTCTTTTCTTCCAGTAATTCTAACTTTGAGCAAGTTTTCAATATGAAACACTGATTCACATATTGCTGTTAAACTTAACCTAGGATCTTTTAAGGAATCAAAGAAGGGTTTGGTTTTTGTTGGTCGTTACTTTTTTATGTTTTTGAAGAAAAAAATCTTGAAATTGAAAAAAAAAAAGGTATATACCTTCAATTTCAATATCTTGGGGAGTTGTACATTAAGAACGATTTTTTTACATGTTAGTTTTATCGCTAGAGTTGCTATTTTAGATTGCATGATTTTGTTAATGATTACTGTATGACTTCCACATTATGATTTTTGTTCTTTATTCTTTTTAATGCACCTCAAAGAAACCCTAGACTTGACACCCAGTCCCATGCTGTACTTCTACTTGGTACACCTCGTCGTTGTTGATACTATCAGTAATTCAGTATCTATTACGGATAGTGCATTTAGAATGAAAAGCCGGGATACCATTCCTTTTGATCTTATTCTGGTAATTCTCTCATTGACCCTTTGTCTCTCTCTCTCTCAGGGGTTTTAGGCATGAAAAAACAAAGAAGAAGCGCGGGACATACAGAGGAGGGCAGATTGATTTGCAATCACACTCATTTAAGTTCAACTACTCAGATGAAGATTGATCGGGGACCTTCTTTTTGTGCGATGAACACTTGATTTTTGATCTCATTGCATTTTTACTTGTATGTACCAGAGCACAGCTTTTCATCATCAATGTGCTGACTTCTGCTTCCGTGATGATTATTGCCCATTGTTTTGTACGTTTAGCGTCTCCTTTCTCTTATTTAACAAGCTCTGAGTCAAGTCAAGCATTTAAGCCATCTATTCTGTATTCTGTCTAGTTTCTCACAGCTTTCTCAGCTTTTCTTTAGTTTATTACTAGTTACTATGATATTTAAATTGTTTTTTTTTTTTATAGAAATGTATTAATAATATTTTTTTATTTTTTTAATACACAAAAAAATATTTTTAAAACAAAAAAAATAAAATTTAATCTCTTTTTTAAAAAATATTTTTAAAATAAAAAAACAAACAGGTTTTTAACCCACTGCTTTGCTGCTGGTAAAAAAAAAAAAGAATTTGAGCTTAAAAGTTTATGAGATAATTTTTTTTTTCAATAGGGATATTAGACAGAAATGATTAATTTTGATATTCAAAAATACCTCTGAAAATATGGTAGCCCTCAGCTACTGCAATAAAAAATAAAAACTTCTGATGCATCTCTAGGTTCAAGTTAAGAGAATAAAATATGGGCGCTTCTGAGCTCAAGCTGGCATCGTCCGGACTATGAGAGAATTGCAGTCACTGGACTAATTGTTTGTCATTTCATGATCTACAAATACAACAGAAAATGAGCTTCACTAAATAAACCAATGTCCTGATGGTTTTCATCTTCCTTGAAATCCATGAACTACAAGAAGATTTCTCCAAGCCATATTAAGGCTTGGAATGCTAGAGAGAAGAAAAATCGGGTATGATAGCATAGTATTTTGCACATCAAAATTGCAACACAGTTTATTGAAATAACAAGGCTGAATCTAGCCACAAAACAATATATGAATCATGAATAGCTAATATTACACTGACTTGACAACTTCACTAGCAGTCAATCCTCCTCTGCAGTAATCAAAGATGATTTAATCTTAATGAGAAACCATTTCACCTCTTCTTATTTTTCTTTCTTCCCTTTACTTCTTTCTCTAGACTTCTTATCCTTTTAGTGATTACTGAAGATGAAGACTTTTTATGCTCAAAAAGCTTTGGTGGTTCAATGGGCAGGGATGGGGTAGGTTCCTTTCTGGCTGTTGAGAGTTGTTTGATTGCTGAAAACAGATCAAAGGAAGATGATTTTGCAGCAGTAGTTGGTGGTGCCACAGGTACTTTTGGAACACCCAAGAATTCTTTTACCCCAGGAGCTTTGAGCACTGAAGTACAAGTGGAGAATTAGGTAACGAACAGGGTTAAAGTGAACATCAGACCAAAATAATGTCAAAAAACAAGTTCTTCACTGATCTTTGAAGATTGGCACAGCAGCTTTTTGAAAAAAAAAAGATCTGGAAAGTTGGAAAACTCACCAAGCCCATATGTAAGTGAAAACAAGTTTGATGTAATCCAATAACAAAATATAGCCTGCAAAGACAAACGAGAAATTCATCATGAACTCAAACAACAATTCATTTCTCAATCTCTAAATAAGGGAAGGCAGGGGAAAGGGTGAATCATGATGGGAGCCAGACTAAAAGAAAATCTCAACTTTCAAGATGCTGGTGCAGTAAAAAACTTAAATATGATCTCATAATCCCATGTACTTGTAAGCGATCATAAAATAACCTTTGGAAAACTCATAGTCAAAGGAACTGAAGCAGCAGCAAGGGCCCTTGAAACGTTTTTCATGGTGCCAGCTGCAGGATTTCCTTCCATTCCTTCTTGCGTGTTGCACTGCAGAGTAGCACAGATTAGTCAGCTCAACAACAAAAACCAAAACTGAGTAGAATAAGATTGAAGCAATTTTGCAGATTTCTTTTTTCTCTTCTTCTTTTTTATAAAGAACAACAAAAAATAACCAAGCACTAAAACATAACCACCTTATTGGATAGAACAAGTATCTACCTCTACTGTTATCAAGAAAGTTAATGCTGTCAAAACTGGAAAGATGTATAAATCATCTGCAGTTGTGAGGTCAACGAACCAGAATGCTCCACCACTTTTAAAGGATGGCACTTTTTCTGCCATGTTTGTAATCTGGGGGGAACATTGTCATGACATATAGAATGTGAGGATCAAATATAAACGAAGAATTACTCATTTGAAGTGTATTTATGAATGGAAGTTTAGCTTACAGCAAGGAAAAAGCTGATGAAGACAGGAGCTTGAATAAAGAGCCCCTTCAGTGGAGTAAATGGACTCACACCATGTCTGCAATTTGTAAGTCAGAATGAACTAAATTTTCCAGGGAATTTGAGAGCCATGAAGGGGAGAATTATACTGTCTAAAAACTTGGCCTACTTATAGTAATCAAACTTCAATGAAGATACATTATAGCATTATGTAAAGAAAAAAGGAATGGAAAAGGTGAAAACCTCATCCTGAAAGAAAAGTACATATGATCCTCTCTAAGCAGGACTAATTATATAGCAATTTGGTAATATCCTATCTTCTTCAGCAACATTACATGAAATATATAAAAGCACTTGAATGACACCATGTTTCCAAGTCATCCAAGGAGGTTCACATGGCGTGACTATTCAAATACTAGTGTAGTCAGAATGGACTACTATATAGAACACAACTTCGATCATGGTATTTCCTTTGTTTAAGAAACTAAATTGTCATGAAACAATCAATACTTCCCCTAAAAGCAAATGGAAGAGTTTCTTACTCCTTAAACAGCTTCTTCATTTCTTTTTGACCTTCAGAAACAGCAGTGGGGTCCATACCCTGAGATAGAGACAGAGATAGGGCCAACATGATTGATGAAAGCATTCTGAAAACAAGAAATGGATTATATAGTAGAGTGACCGCAGGCTACATCAACCTTTTGGTCCATTGTCATATGCATGCTATCACTTGAAAACAATCAAGTTTTATTCACATAAAAAACTGAGATGAACACAGGCCAACCAAAAAGTTTCTCAACTCTAAACTAAGGAGATTTTGTCACAGTTGGCTACCTTGCCCTTTTGTTTCATGTTATCCCCTTTTGATATGGCAATTCCATATAGAGAACCAGGAAAACCACCCACCCACTTACAGGAACCTAGATTTACATCCAAAATGACGAAGCGTAACATCTAAAACAAGTCAAACTTGTATTTCTGATAACCAGGAGGGAAATGCACTGGTAAAAGTAAAATATCAACATAACATAGAAAAGGGGGGCTACAGGCACATAAAACAGACCAACAATGTATGTATGAGGTCAACAGAGCAAGGATTGATAAAACCATCAATGAGCAATACCTGACGTTCCACCCTTTGCTTAACCTCCTCCAAGTGTGGTCTTACGATCTGCAGAATACACATAAATCCATATGAGATGAAAGCATATAAACTCTGAATTTTTACTTTTCATACATTAAGAGAAAAATAAAAGATCTTTGTGGAGGGTTAAGAAAGTTGCACCAAGTCATGTAGTAGCAGGAGCAAAAACCATGTGCAAATTCAGGTATGCAATGCACGTCAATGTTCTAATCACCGTATTGCACAAGTGATTTAATGATAAGTACAAAATATTCATATATTTTTATTCCTCTTACATTATGCTTTTTAATGTGTTTTAAGCTTATTTGAGCTTATTAAAAGTTATTTTATGGGTTTGGCATGCCTAAGAGATTTCATGAATTAATTGCTGAAAAAGATAAGAAATTCTACATTTTATATTTCAAACCTTTGTTTCTTGTGACAGGTTTTTCACCAAGTTGGAGTTCCAGAATAGAAACATGGGCTTCATCTAAGTCGAAGTACATATATCAAGCTTTCCAGAAAAAACATTATGGATAGAAATCCGAGTTTGTTTGGACCTCTAAATAGACTTGCAAAAATTAAGCCTCAATCCTACTTGTGGTAGGATTCTTTGTTCATACACTAAATATTCAAACAAACATATCTTGAGTCTTGGATATCGAAATCATGAGCCTCGATATCAAAATCATGCGTTTCAAAAGCCCATATTCATCTACACATTGAGGGCTACAACTTTTATGAAGGGCTCCAGGTCAGAAAAAATCTTTTTCAACACGAAAATCCTGATGCAAGCTGAAGGACGAGTTTTATCTTCTAATTTGATGGGAAACTAACAGTGTGGAAATCTTATCATTAAGAAGAAATATGATGGGATTCAGAGAGATTTATCTACAACCTTTAATCTCCTAATCTTTAGCCTTGATATCTTATCATGAAGCATTGGAATACAAAAGGAGGGAGATCGTTGGGTGCAGAGTTTTCTTTTGGCGGCAAGAAATTCCTAGAGGATGAGGAAATAATTCTTGAGTTAGGTTCAAGGGGAATAGAATCCATCTCCATTAATAGTTATGAGAAGTAACATTATCATTGTAATTCTTTCATGTTTAAGTACTTATTCATCCTGGTTTAAGAATTACGCTATTGATTTCTGTTCATGTTAATTGAATTGTTTTGAGATGACATATATGCTTTCTAGTTTTTTTCAATCCGTAATTGTTGTTAGGAACAAGAATAAGAAGCAAAAAGAATTAATTTGATTGCTGCAACTTTCAATTTAATTTATTAAGGAGGAATAAGCCAAGTAAAATTGTTCAAACTTTTGAACGGTTGCTTAGAATAAGGTTTACAATCTTTGCTCCTAAAGCTATTACCAAGTGAACGAAAATTGCTTTTCAATATTAAATTAACTTGATGGTAAGAAATTGATTAGAAAGTTTGTTATAATTAGTTTATTGATAACCTTCTTGATTTCCCTTAGCTTTACGGGATATCAAAATTATTTACTTAAATTGAAAGGATATTTATTTTACTTCTATGATCAATAAATTTATAAGAATGGATGTATAGACCTTAAACTGAGTTAACAACATATCGATTTATCATTTTTATCTTCAGAATTTTGTTTTTTTTTTTATTCAATTCCTCCCACTTTTTTTTTCAGCATCTTGTAGGAAGATTTAGTAGAATTTCCCTTGGATTCAACCTGGTTTTCACAATTATACTATGAATTTATTTTTTTTATAGTAAAGTCAGAATTAAATTTGGGAGGTTTTCGACACCGACCATTTAACAAACACAATCAATTTCACATCATTGTTTCTAGAGAGGAAACTTAATCTTCTGCTTGAATAATGGTGTCACCATGTAAAAACGTAGGCATCACAACTTAATAGGTTACTAGACGTTATACTTTAAAATCCAAACTAGAGGCTGAAATGCTACAGCATAACCAACATCATAGAAGATTATAAACTAAAAACTGAAAATACAAGCGATGAAAAGCAAGCAGAAGGTGGCTGTACAGATGCCAACCGGATTCAAAAGCACAAAAACCTCAAAAATGTTCACAATTTTAAAGCTTTAACTCCATATAGCAATTAAAAAAAATAGGTTTTTTCAACAATTAAAAAAATAGGATTTTTTCAACAATTAAAAATATAGGATTTTTTTTAGAAACATCCAAAAGCACCAAACCATGAAGAATTTAATGAACTTGAGAGCCTACCTTCACTTGAAATTTCTAAAAGCACAATTCTTTTCGCATGAAATATCAATCGATATATCAGGCAGATTCTTACAAATGTAACTCCAAAACATTTCAACAGGAGAAAAACACCATCCTTAACTCACCAAGCAAACAAGCAAAACATAATGACACCAACCCCAACATGCATAAAAATAATGCGCAAGCGCGCGCGCGAGCACAATGTGCAAGCATACATACATCAATTAAAAATTTTAAAAATAGTAAAAATTAAAACATTCAAATTACACCGTAATATATGAGTAAACTTACACTGAGTTTGGAGGTAGCTTTCAACTGATTTATCAAAAGAGGAAGCGTAAAGCTTCTTATAAGCAATGTAGTCACAACTATCGAAGCCCACCTATTAAGATTTAAAAAAAAAAAAAATTAAATTCTCATTTTTTAACTAATAATACAAATTAAATGTTTGAGTACCAACCAATTGAATCCAGTAAAATTATGAACAGCATCAATCGCATGCTGAAGAACCGCAACAGGTAAGAAAGAATCCGCAGCAGCTATCGCAACCTCATTCACAGCAGGAGCCGCCATATCCATCACCACATCGATATTCTCCGCCGCGGAAGTAGCGGTGGTGGTAGACATGTAGCGCACTAAACATGCGCCGGCGAAGTGTGTGTGATTTGGTTCGCGAAGAAGAGAGCCGAAAGAAGCGGTTGGAGCGGTGTAGAAGGATCTTTGAGGAAAGTAATTAGTGGGAGTGATTGCTGGTTTTTCGGAGGGATTAAGTTGTTCTTGGTTTTTCTCCTTCTGTTGGTGGTCGTCGTGGAGGATGTATGCGAAACGCGGATAATATTGTCGTTTCAAGATGGTTGATCGACTCGAGAGACTTCGCATGTAAGCCATTTTGGTGGCTAGAATTTGAAGCTTCTTTAGAATTAATAAAAAAAAATTGGATATTGAGGTATTGGATAAAGAATAAATTAGGAATTTTGGGGTTGATTACCTGTTGAGAGCTTCTGGGTTTTAGGTTAGAGAAGGGGAGGGGAGGGTCAGGGGAGGGGTGATGCCGTGATGGAGAGGGTTTAGGAGGTTTTGATTCTGTGAGGCTGGTCTGGGCTGGACTAGGATGGTCTGGGCCTGTGAGAATTTGAGAGGGTTTAGGATATTAGAAATTGGGCCTTTTATTTCCAGTCCAGTTTTAGACCGTTTACTGGCCTTTTCTTAGAGTCCAGTAGGTGAAAAATTGGAGATTTCAATGTGTCCGAACACAGTTGGGCATGGAGGGATGTGGATAAAAATACTTGATTTATTTGGATACAAAGACGGAGGTGACATCATCTAATCCGATGAATCTCAATATATATATATAATTTTTAATATGTGAATCTCCAGATGTTCGTCTCCTCGAGAGACATCTATGAAAATTAAAATTTTTCTCTGCGGATATAAAAGTTAGGAGATCTTCGTAAAAATAGAGATGGAAAGTGCATTCTTCATCTCCATAAATTTTCATTGTCATATCTGGTTATAATACCAAAAAAATAATAATGAAGCAGTTAGACCACGATTCAATAAAGCTATTTTGACTCGGTCCACTAATTACTTGTTAAGAAGAATCAATAATTTTTTTGTGAAGTTTTTTCATGACTTCATAAATAATAAAAAATTATTCATTCTTTTTCAACTTATACAAAAACTTTTCATGACTACAAGATCCAATAGATGGGAGAGTAATTGATCTCTCAATAGGGATTTCAGTTCCTTTAGATATTCAACAACTCTCTCAACGAGTACAAGTACTAAAAAACATTGTTATAGCCATATAAAAACAGCTTCGCTCTTTTCAGTATAATCAACAAAATAAACAATCCATAATAATAAATGCATAAAGATAACTCTAATTTCAGGAAAAAACTAGACAAAACAACATGACTAGTAGGCACTATACTCCAACTCTTCAAATTAGCCAAAACTCGCTAATATATCTAAGTCATAAACATGGTTATTTCTATCAATCTTCTTTTGAGTCTCAATCTTCTCGTTTGAATGTTTCCCATCACAGAAAACCTAGGCACGACATACTGAAGACTATACCAAATCCAACTCATGCACACCATTTCGATCAAGTGGAAGAGTCTCCACTTTATTATAGAGTATTCAACAGTCGAGTCAGTAGGTTCGGTTGAGGAGCCCAAATCATCGACGAGGATGATTTGGTATTTTATCTTGGAAGGGGGCAATATGGGTGGTTATTCTGTGCATTGTGACGATGGATGGTTCATAGTGATGGAAACAAAATGGTACATGCCTTTGTTGGAAAAGGTCACTTGGTCGACTGCCTTCGATACGACAAATTTAGGGACTATTTTGTGCACTTTATAGATGGACATATCAGGCTGATGGAAGTAAGACAACTATGTTGGAATTTTGGCCAGCAACAAGCCATATAGTGATGGAAGATTGGGAATTCAAGACACCTTGACGATGAGGATTGATTGGGGTAAAGAATTCGGCAGTCAAGTCGTGTAGAGATTTGGTTGAGGAACCAGACTAGATGGATTTGGTTTGGTGTGTTACCTTGATAGGGAGGCAGTACAGTGATGGTATGGTATTAGGACTTTGCATTTTGACAATGAACAATTTCGGTGACTTATGATTACACACTAACCTCACCAAGAATTTTGTCATTTCTAAAGCCAATTTAGACAGCTATAATGACCATATAGACTTTAAGGAGCATACACAAAATGTCAGAAAGCATTTTGGAGCTAGCTACAACAATAGGTAATGTCATGTGCAAGATTTTTCCCACAACTTTTCATGAACTTGCTAAGGTATGGTATCATAAACTTAAACATAACCATCTTAGGTTTTCACAATCCTTGCATGAAATTCATCTCTTGTTTCAGCATAAACATTCATGTCAAAAAGAGCACCACTGAGCTATTTTCCATTACACAACGAGATGATGAAAACACAAGAGCATATTTTTAGAGATTCAACAAGAAAATGCTAAGTATGAAGGATTTACTTAAACCCATTGCAAACTGAAGCCCTGATTTATAAAGTCTACAACTATTTTTTATAGAAAAAATTATACACACTCCCTAACAAAAATCTCATTAGCATCAAACACGCAATGCAAAATTAGGTAAGGGTGAAACTTCTACACACAAAAAATCTTTTGTTTTTAAAAGGAATGTTCAAAATATTTTTAGGGTATTAACCGTATGCATGAAAACAAAGTTTTTTTTTTTTGTTTTTCCATATATTGCAACATTTCATAGAAAACCAGATATTTTAATACCATATTTATATTTTTATAATATAAAAATACAAACAAAAAAAATACACGAGAAAACCACCAACCTCTTTTTTTTGGGGGGGGCTAGGTTTAACTCGGCCCATATGGCTGGGCTGGACCCAGCAGGCCTCGCTAGATCACTAGCCCAAGCCAGTGAACCGGTTGGGCAAAATAACCAGGTGTGCGTGAAATGTACACACACGCTTGCTACACGAAAGGACTAATTATAAATGAAGATGCACAGTCCTTATGTAATTAAAATGCAAAGTGAAAGGAATGTATGAAACTTACCTGGTAACTGAGACGGACGAAGACGATGATGCTGAAAATTTTATGAACAATCGGTGTTAACTAGTTCTGAAGACAACGAAGACAATGGCAGCGCTAGTTTTGATGCTCTTTCCTCCGTGTTTTCTTGTTTTCAATTGTATTATTCCTTCTAGTTTTCTTTGCTCTTTCTCTCCTATTTTTTTTAGCTCCCCTGTTTCTCACATGTTCTCTGTTTTTTTTCTTTTTCTCTTTCTTTCTCCGTTCATTGAAGGTTTAGACAATAATAAAAGGATGAAAGAAAACCCACCTTTGCATATGGCTTTAGATTCACTTATATAGAAACCTTTATAGACTCTGTTTAAAGACACATGTGATATACAAGGAAATATGACTATACATTCTATAACCAGCACTAATCAATTTCTATATCTATGGTTTTTTATATTACAGTAATTATCTCCTTGACATATTGCTTCCTTGATATTAGCCTTGATACTCTATGTTATCGCGAACATGTTCTCTCATCTCGAACATATGTGTTAGGGAAAAAATATGAGCCCTTGGATCATGAGGATGTTCCTCTCTTTTATCATTTGAAAGCTGGCACAAAGGAGGCGCAAAACTGTTTTCCATGGATTGGAGCTAAACTGAATTGTAGCTGAACATTTGGCGTGAAAAGGGTGATATTCTTGTATGCCAAACCAGCCAAAGGATGCAAGGACGAGAGGGAAAAAAAACAAACTAGCAGGAACGATTGCAGAAAAAAAAAGGAATTGCAGACGGGGGTATTGTTCTCAAAACATAAATGAATAGTATTATGCTAATTAATTTAACTATAGGGTTGTTTCATACGACGTAGTAAGGTTTGTTAAGATGAAGGATTGCACGGTGTCATTTGAAGAAGCAGAAATGTTCCCCCATCATGGCAGCCAAGTAACAGAAATTATTATGTCATTTTCTCATCCAATCCCTGTTTTTTCAATTCCTTCAATGAAACCAATTAACTTTCCAAAGTTTAAAATTGGTCTTTAATTAACCCGTTAAATCCTTGAATCATTAAATCAGGTCCCAATATACATTTCTTCTCCATAATTAAGTTTTGGCATAATCTAGACCTCAACCAGTTCCCATTGTATTGCAAACTCGGGCCAAAATCCTTCTCGCGACGGGATCCTCTACTTTCATACTAAATATTCAAATGAGAATAAATTAAGCTTCTGATATCAAAATCGGGTGATTCAAAAACCTAAATCCATCTACATGTACAGGATTATAACTTTCATGAGGATTTTAAGTCAGATAAAATCATTTTGAATGACAGAATTCGGCTGCAATCTGGTTGGTCAAAATGGGTCTCCTGATCTGATTCGGAAGCTGACAATGCCGAGCATCCCAATATAACTGAGAGTTTGACATAAGAATAGCGGGCCTTAGTACCTAAAAAAGGTGCAAATCAATTCTTTAACATGTCATGAATGACAACATAAAGCTGGGATGGTCGTATATTGCACGAAATTAAGTCAGAATCAAAGTCTAAGTTGGAACAAAGTTGGTCTTACAACAAAATTGCGACAACAGCAAAATCAATTTTTTAGTGCAAATTCTGAGGGATTTATCTAACCTTAAAGACCAGATAAAAAAAGGAACGAATTTAGCATTATAAAGACTTCTAATTAGCCTAAACATCCTAACGATTTCAGCAGCAAAGAGGGAGGATACAGAGAGTAAAAGACAACTGAAACAGGGTTCGAAAAACATTTTTTTCTTCTCTGTTTTTGTTAATTTTCCAACAACCATAAACTAAATTCCTGCATTTGGTTCAAGAAGGATACATACCGTCTCCAGCATGTGGGCCCAAAAATAAGTAACAACACCACGTGTCAAATTTTGTTTATTTTATTCAATAACAATTATCCTAACAGTTTGTTTACCTTTTCTTAGAGAGAGAGAATTATTAGATACTTCCATTAGATTATTCAACCACTCACATAGTATAAAACCCAAAACGATAATTATAACTAAAATATATATTTTTTAATTTATTAAATTGGATATTTAGCTAATTTATACGTATCTCAACTAATTTTATGGATTTTAAAATTAATAATTATATAAATTTCTAATAAATCTAAAATTTATAAAACTCTACTAGTAACTCAATAAATAAAATACACTCTTATCTTATGTGGTAGTGGGAATACACTGAAGCATTCTGGGTGTATTGTTGTTTCAAAACAAAATAAATTGAAATAAAATATTTAGACCTGCATATATTTTTATTAATTTTTAGATCCTAAAGTTGATTAAAGTTTTTATTTCTTGGGTTGGGGTCATGTTAGACGCATGATTTACTGTGTGAGAAATACGCGCTCGAAAAACACGAGGTTACCTTGGCAACGACAACAGCTAATGATCAGTAGGTGGGGACCATGTACCGACAGGTGACATGATCTCTCATTGCAATTTAAATAGGAGGACCCATAAGAATATATTTTTTTGTCTAGATCTGAGGAAGAAAAGCTAATTGTAGGAGCACCGAGTCGCTGGCCAGTGTCAACTAGAAGTCTGGTTAGTCAGTTTCTCTTAGCAATTTTTTTTTATTATAAATATATAATTTTTTTAATATTAATATATTAAAACAATCTAAATATATCTACTATATTAATTTCAAGCTATTTTAAAAAAAATCATAAAACATAATTTTAACAGTAAAAATAACAACCTCTTGAGACTTAGAATATCTATTTGGAATTGTGATTGTATTTTAACATATTTTTTTACTAAAAGGTATATTAAAAAAATATTTTTTATTTTTAAAAAATTATTTTAATTAAAAAATCTAAAAGTACTAAAAAAAATTTCTAAATCTTCTTGACTGCAGTAATACACTTGCCCCACCGTCCTAAAGATAAAGGGACAACTTAATACAATATCTAGCTTTACATTTGGAATATTAAAAAAAGATATCTACAACAGTTGTGATATGATAAAAAGAATCTATAACAGATTTTGTAATTGTAATTTGATAAAATAAATTTTTAAAAAATTATAAATTGTGATTTTTTTACAATTAATTTTTTTAAAAAAAATCAGTGAAATCTATGTAAAATTATAATGTATGTTAATTGAATAAATAATTTTAAAAATTATATTTAAAATAAAATACAATTTAAACAAAGACATTCTACAGAATCTACACCACTGAAAAAAAGCTCCATGAACCGCTTTCACTTTATATTGAATTTTAAAAAGTAAGAAAATATTATTTTAATATATTTTTAAATAAAAAAACACTTATAAAACAACATCCGGACGCTTTTGTTGACCGGTTCTATTATTATTTTTAAGTATTAAGATAATCAAGGACAGCATTCGAAGTACTTTGATGGGCGATTCAAGCTGCCTATATATATATATATATATATATATATATATATATATATATATATATATATATATATATTAATGTGCTATAATTTAACAGTACCAGCCATCTCTCTTGTGACTCTCGAGTAAAATTAACTGAAATGACAAGCTTATTCAGAAGCTCGCCGTACAGAAGGAGACGTGATGGTGATGGTGATGGTGATGATCCTTTTGATTTAGTCAGTACCAAAAATGCCCCCACCGATCGCCTTCGCAGATGGAGGGTACGCAAATCTCTCTCTTTCTCCCTCTAGATTGCTAGCATACAGAGTATTAACTCAGGCCACCATTGTTGGATGGATACACATGAATGCTTACTGATCTCTTTCATTTAAATAATTTAAGGTTCAATTTGCCATCTCGTACGTACTATCATCTTACATGCCATAAAATGTCGTAAGTATATTCACCCGCGCAAGTCGTTTTTTGAGAACATAAATTAATCACAACCGATTTGCTTTGCTGCTGAGTATTCTAAATTCATTTGATTTAAATTTTAATGACCAAAAATAAAGTACTGTATCCTCTAACTCTGAGGTCAACTGATCCCAGAGCTTAGTCTTTGCTCTATTAATAACCAATGAAAACAAGTTGGGATGGTAGCTTTAAATTATGAGATTATTTAAACTTGGTTGGTGCATGTATAGTATTATTATAAGATTAGTATAAAATAAAGTTTCATTGTTAGTATATTATTGCCCTGCATATATAGGTAAGGAAATGAAGCTTACTTTCTTTCATGGATTTGGATTAAACGATAATGCAGTTGGAAGACAATAATAACATAGAAAACATAATAATTTTAATAAGCACAAAAATTGCAGATGTGAATTATATATATTCATAATTTTATTTTTTAAAATTTAAATATATGATAGCTGCTTCTTTTAAGAGATTTACAATACTTTTAAATAGGCTATCTACTAAGAAATAATCTAAAGTTCTGAAAATATTAAGAAAATTAAAAAAAAATCCAAAAGAAAAATAATAAAGTCAAAAAATCCTAGGAAAATAACAAATTGGCCCAAACAACAACTTTTTAATCTAATTCTAGAAGATTCAATGACCCGATAAGTGATGTAATAACATTTAAAAGAAAAATTACTTGTAAAATTACCTGTAAAAAATTGAGTCTAATCTAACAATCAAATTTTCTATTATATCAGTTTTAAGGTGTTAACTTAATTTATCCTAGATATTCTTTTGAATCTAAATCTGTTTTACTGGTCTATAAAAACATATGTTAGGCTATGTAAACGTTATGTTTGGGTTAGATCCCTTTTTGGTAAAGTCAAATTATCTTCAAAACCTTCAATTTCTACATGCCTAAATGCATCAAACATCTAACATAAATATTTAGTATTTAGATGTATATGCTAGCCGTGGAAAAAACCAAGGCAGCAGCTACAATATAATTGTTTTATGTGAGTTGCGACTGTTAGAAAGAAGGGTGGAAATTTTGGTTTTGAGAGCAGCAACTGCATCATGTGCAGGCTGTGAGGAAAAGAATTAGTGATATTTTCTTGTAAGAGTTTTCTATATGTTTTAGAACTTGACATGATATAAATTATGATTGAAATTGAGAATCTCAAAATAGATATAAACATTGCTAGAGTTTTATTTAATGTTCTTCTTCCAGCCTGCCGACCCTTACATGTGAAGTGAAATTATATAAGGAGGTATAACTTATTCTCAATGGCACAAAACTATAACATGCCTGAAATAAAGATTGATTTTAAGAACAATCATAGCTGCATTGACACAAAACATTCCGAGGGCGTAAACTGCCATCACAATGCCCTTGAATTGAAGGAGCTTGCTGAGCACATTTTGCAGCACAACAATTACCAGAGCACTCGGCTGAACAACGACCCAGACCAACGTTGCACCTTTTCTCCGTCCCACATTCCTAGATTGAGGGGCGGAGCAAGAAAATGACAGGTCAATTTAAAAGAATTATTTTAAAATAGCTAAAACTTTAGTTATTTTATTACTAAAATTATAAATATTATCAAGGAAAGGACTAGAAAAAAACATTTCTTTACATGGGCTAGGGCACTTGGCCCTGCCAACTCCCTTGTCTCTGCCACACACACCTATCACCCTAACAAGCTCCCTTGCCACCCTTGGGATATTTCAAAGTGCATATATCATTGCAAGATGGAGCGCAAGCCCCTATTTTTGCATTCACCAGCCTCTACGGAGAGCTCTATAATTGTAATGTTAGAAAATAATATAAATTATATCCTAGAACTTTACTTAATAACTTAAGTTATTGAGTTAAGATGATTCTTTGACATGATATTAAAACCTTAATGACCAAGCGGTCACGAGTTTGAATCTCATCATCCCCACTTGAGGAGGTATGTTAAAAAAATAATATAAATCATATCCTAAAACATCACCTAACAACTTAAATTATTGGATTGAAATGGTTCTTTGACATGCAACTATAATGAACATCATACATAAGAAACCAAAAGGAAAGAAATATATAAACCATGAATTTGTGTTTTCAGATTCTCCGTTGTTGAATGAGCAAATATATAACATTACCTCAGTACCATGTTTAAAAAGAAATGGAGGAAAATCGAAGTAATGAAGTATTACCTTAGTGCAAAAATAAACAGAACATAGTGGAAAAACACTTGGCCATGTCTCTCAGTCGGTGAAAGGGCAACAAATATTCTCTTTAGATCTTGACAACTTTTTTGGAGTTGAAGAACGATTGACATCTCTATTTATACAGAAAGAGAATGTTAAATAAGGTTATGTATTAGGTGTCGCACGTGAGCGACGTCGCGGCGATCGTCCACCCACAAAAAATGTAACATGGGGGATATATATATCTGGTCAATGTGGGGAGACAAGGAATTCGTTGTCTCTTAGTAGTGAAAAAAATGGTGTGGGAGTCGCCACCTAGTATTTTGGTCACTAGGAACCCTAACTGGTCTCAGAGATCGGGCACGGGGACTGGTTGCGTAAAGGGAAGGTATTAGCACCCCAAATACGCCCTACCTAAGGTAAGCTGCATTGTTTATTTGTTTGATAAAATTCAAGGTCTCGTTGTGTTTCCTAGTTGTTGGTCCGTCTACGGTTCAAGAAAAGTCCTCCTCAATAAGGAGGTCCTTATCTTATCGGGTAAAACCTAACCGTTCTAATATCTATGTAAAAAACCATACTTTTAATATCAAGAATACGTTTTATGTATAAATTCGTAATCCCAAATACTAAGAGAAGACAAAAAGATTTTTTAGAATTTTTGAAATATTGGCCTAGTTCTCATGGCTTGAATAAACTGGTTATTAAAGCCAAAATGCATGCTAATACATATATCGTTTTGAAATTTCTTTTGTTGTGTGAAAATATGATGTTATAATATTTATATATATACGTTGGAGAGACTAGGCCGTATTTTAAAACAAAACATTTTTTAAATATGTATTTTGTACGTTTTGACGCAAATCGGGTATTTTAATATTGGGTTTGTATCCTTGCGGTATAAAAATACAACCAAATATTAAGCTACTTTGATAAAGCAAATGCAGAAAAATCAACAATATTTTCAAAGATATTTTAGAAAAATTTTGAAAGCAAAAGACATTTTTTATTTTGAAAATCTTTGATGTTTTGATGAAAACCGGGTATGTTAATACCGGATTTGTATCTTTACAGTATAAAATACCAACCAATATTAATCAAAATACAGTAATAAAATTACAACAAAATCACATATATTTTTCTATAATTTCTGCATAATTTTTATAATTTTTTCATATATATATATATATATATATATATATATATAAATAATACAAAATATAATATATATAATATATAATATTAAATGGGCTGGGCTGGTCCGGCCCAACCGACTGGGCCGGACTCAGCCCAAAATTGTTGGGCCGATTTCGGCCCAAAATGGATTGGGCCGATCTCGGCCCAAAAAACTAATATTCTCTTCTGGGCCAGACCCGGCCCAGAAGACTGGGCTGGGCCAGGACCCGCCTGGCCCAGACCCAAAACGGGCGGGGGGAATTAATTTCCCCCCACCCCTGCATGCAGAACGCTATTCGTTCTGCATGCAGAGAAGGAAAAAAATAAAAACCAGAGTAGGGGAGGAAGAAGAGTTACCTGGCGCGGAGGAGGCTGTGCGTCGCTGGCGGTGCTGCGGCAGATGCTGGTGGCGGTGCTGGTGCTGGTGCTGCTGGAGGCGGAGGCGGTTGACTCTCGGACGGCGGCAGTGGCGCTGCTGTTAGCAGCCGAGAGGGAATTCCTTCCTCCTCCCTTGTCCTTCGTTTCCTTTCCCTTTCGTTTTCTCCCCTTTCTTCTTCTTCTTTGGTTTTCTTTCCCCCCCTTTTCCTTTCTTTCGGTTCACTCTTCTTCCTCTCCCCTTTCTCTCTCTTTCGGTTTTTTTCGTTCTCCTCCCCTCTCCTCTGTTTTTTTCCGTTTCTTTCTCCCCGTCTGTCCTCCTTTTTTCCTCCTCTTCTCAGCGTTCTTGGCCTCTATTTTATAGAGGCCAACGGCGCTGTTTTTTTACAGCTCTCGCGGGGAGCAGCCGGCTGGTCGGCCATTGGGCGCGGCTGCCGAGGTTCGGTGGGTGGTGCGCGGTGGGTGGTCGGCCATTGTGTTTGGTCGGTGGGCTCCAGGCGAGAGAGAGAGGGGCCGGCAAAAATTTCAAAAAAAAGCACCATTTTTCCCTTCTTCCCCGCTGCATGTTCGGGGGGGAAGAAGAAAGATGAACAGTGTCGTTCAAAACGACACCGTTCTGCCCTTTTTTTTTTTTTTTTTTTGAATGGATGAAACGGCGTCGTTTTGGATAAAACGCGCCGTTTCATTTAAATCCTACAAGACGCCAAAACGCGTCAATTTGCAAAGCAGCCCTCAATTATCTTTTGTCCCTTCAATTGCATCCCTGCCGAATTCGAACCCCGTCCCTATATTTGGCCGCGTTTTTCACTTTGGTCCTTGGCCTTTGAATTATGCAATTGAGCCCTTAATTGATCAATAAACTTCCAATTTCTTCAATTAGGCCCCTGAATCAATTAATTCCAGCCCCTATACTTACGCGCCTTCTTCAATTTGGTCCTTGGTTTCGGATTCCTTCAATTAAGTCCCCAATTGGCCCTTAAACTTCAATATTTATGCAATTAAGCCCCTGATTTGACCTAATAAATTCCTAAAAAATATATTTTGGCCCCAGAACTTAAATTTCTTCTAATGAAAGCCCAAATTGACTTAAAAATCAATTTTTCTTGCAATCAAATCCCCTATAAATTCATTTAAAAATCAAATTAAGTCCATAAACATCTAAATTTGGGCTTTTCTCCTCAAATTTCAAATTTTCCTTGTCAACAGGGCTCTCCTCCTTCAAGAATATATTATCAAAAATTCCATCTTTGTATTTTTAACCTTATTGACCAATTTTCCAACCATTTTCTGAGCGCTTCTGCCTCCTGTTATTTTTCTAACCTCCTTTGGCTATATATTTTTATATATATTTTGTGGGGACCCAAAAATGGGTTACAACAGATGCCCCCTCTTTATAATGCTTACGGAGCAGAGGTTTTGCGCAGTAAGTTTTATAAAGATAAACCAAAACTGAGCTCCCGAAACTGATCTAGTCGGAGCTCGATTGCTCTGAAACTTTGTCCTTACAGCAATCCTCCTTAACCCAAAAACTATGATCAAAATTTAGTCATCTCGAGATCCCTTCTGGTGATCATCTTTTAACCCCAAAAACTTGGAATCTCATCTGGCGATTCCTTTACCCATACCCAAATACAAAAACACGTGTGTGGTCTCATTATGACGGGTGACCTGCCCGAATGGGAAAAGGAAAGAGTGGTCTCATTATTATGGGTGACCTACCCAGGAAAAATAATGGTCTCATTGTATGGGTGACGAACCGAGGAAAAATGATGGTCTCATTGTATGGGTGACTAACCCAGGAAAAATGATGGTCTCATTGTATGGGTGACGAACCGAGGAAAAATGATGGTCTCATTGTATGGGTGACTAACCCAGGAAAAATGATGGTCTCATTGTATGGGTGACGAACCCAGGAAAAATGATGGTCTCATTGTATGGGTGACTAACCCAGGAAAAATGATGGTCTCATTGTATGGGTGACGAACCCAAGAAAAATGATGGTCTCATTGTATGGGTGACTAACCCAGGAAAAATAATGTGAAGTGCGGTCTCATTATAATGGGTGACCTACCCAGGGGAAGAATTCTTAGTAAACTCCATGCTTTTCTAAGAAAAAGTTTCAATACGAGGTCCCTTCTAGCGACCTTCCTTGATGAATGTCGAAGCACGAGATCTTTTCTGGCGATCTCAAATAACTTGGAATCCCATCGGGCAATTCCTTTTACTAAAGCTAAAACATGAAGTTCCTTCTGGCGACCTTCATCGAAATACAAGATCCCTTCTGGCGATCTCCTTTATCCAAACAACTTGGAATCCCATCTGGCGATTCCTTTTAACCAACATGTAATACGAGGTCCCATCTAGCGACCTCCAAATAGCGAAACACGAGATCCCTTCTGGCGATCTCCTTTAATCAACTTGGAATCCCAATCTGGCGATTCCTTTTAACCAACATGAAATATGAGGTCTCATCTGGCGACCTTCATCAACTTGGAATCCCATCTGGCGATTCCTTTTATTCAAAGCTGAAATACGAGGTCCCTTCTGGCGACCTCCTTTGACCAATATCGAAATACGAGATCCCTTCTGGCGATCTCAAACAACTTGGAATCCCATCTGGCGATTCCTTTTTTCGAAGCTGAAATAATGAGATCCCTTCTGGCGATCTTCTTTAATCAAAAACCAAAAAATCTATTTTGTAAATCGGTCAACCTGGAATCCCATCTGGCGATTCCCTTTAACCGATTGCTCGATGTCGTTCCTCCTGATGGCAGGGTTTGAAAATTATTATCTTCTCTTCTCGTTGTTCTAGAATCAACTCAATGATTCTTTCTTCATCTCCAATTTTGTTGGAATGCATTAAGGTCTCCTCCTGTAATGATCCAAAAAACATATATGCAATGATTTATGATTAGATGCCATGCATGCATTTGTACCTGATTTTGAAACATAGGCCCCATCATCTTCTTCTATTTCATGAAACTCTCTCTTGATATGAGCTTGCTTTTGAAGTCGTATGCTGGATTCATTTCTCGTGCTGCCTATCATATCTTTGACTTTCTTCAAGTAGTCCTTTTCTCAAAATGTATGACTTGTATTTGCCTCTTTGTCATGCTTTTGTCAAATGCTTTAGCTTGGTTTTCAAATCTATGGGCTTCCAACCAATTTTAAACACGTAAAACTTTTCAAAAAAAACAACTCGTTTTGCCCCCAGTGTAGGGGTGTGATCCTAGTCTGGGCTTTTATAGAGAATAAATTCATTCAGCCAATGATAAACTTTTTTAGTGCGTGAAGGGATGATGATTTTTTTTTTTCAAAATGCACATTGTTATGGTTGATAAAGACAATTACAGATGATTATAAAGTGACCACTTAATCATTTATCCATTCATTACGCTATCAGAGGTAGGGATGTACTTTAGGGTTAGCTTTTCTTAAATTTCATATTAAACCATTTTATGATATAACCACTCAAACTTGTTCAAAAAGTGCATAATCTCATCATTTATTAAAAAAAGGTAAGCTCAAAGACAAACATAAAATATGGCTGAAAACATGAGCCCTGACTGCCCAATAGAGAAAATAAAAGTAATGACAAAAGCAAATGACAAAAACATGCTAAGGCAAATAAAGTTGTTTTACATTTTGAAAACTACGAGAAGTCCTTGGGTCAACCCGTTCTGGAAAGTCAACCGAGGCAATGCTTCATCTTCCTTCCCCATTTCCTTGTCTACTCTTTCGATCTCGCCTTCTTCATTATTGACGATTCTTGACCAAGGTTTTCCAACCCTTTATCCCCTATTACTTTTGTCATGACTAGGCAATAGATTTGAATTGATATTGGGTGTGTCTTCAAACGACACCCATCCTATCTTGATGAGCTTCAACAACATGCTCTTGAAAGCGTAGCACGTTTCAAGACAATGGCCGGGAATACCAGCATGGTACTCGCAAGTCAACTCGGGCTTATACCAGATGGGGAATGGTGGTTGTAGTGGTAATGTAGGGATAGGAGCTATTTGTCCAATGCTCAATAGTTTGGCATACATTTCCTTCAAAGGCATGGGTAATGGCGGTAGTTGTTCTGAGATGTACCTTGTATTTGGTCTTTGGTAGTTGTTTGGGTTGTTTGACTGGTTATTTGCTTGATTAGAGGAAAATGGTTGGTTAAAGTTTATGTGGGCAACATGAGAGGTAGGTATTTGTGGGTTAAGCGAATCCACTATCTTGCCCTTGGACCCACCTTCAAAGTCGTAAATGTGACCTTCTATTTTTCTTCCAATAAAACCTTTTGTCTCCAATGGCTCAGCTATACGTCCAGCTTTAATCCCTTGCTCTATTCTTTCAGCTATGCGTACAGCATCATAGAAATGCTGAGCTGAACTACCCATTAAATGCTCATAGTAGGGTGCCTTGAATGTATTGGCGAACAAAGTCACCATCTCCGTTTCTATCAAAGGAGGTTGCACATGAGTGGCCTCGTCCCTCCATCTTTGCGCATAAGCCTTTACTGACTCTTGGCTTCTCTTTTCCATTGACATAAGGCTTGTTCGATCTGGAGCAATTTCCAAATTGAACCTGTATTGCTTAAGGAAAGCCTCCACTAAATCCTTCCATTTCTTAATCCTGGTATTATCCAGCCTCATGTACCAACTTAGCGCCGACCCCAATAGACTGTCTTGGAAAAAGTAGATCAGTAACTTATCGTCATGAATCACCTCAGCCATCTTATTGCAATAAGATCGAAGGTGAGTGTTTGGGCATTCCAACCCAGTGTACCTTATAAACTCCGGTATCCTAAAATCTTTTGGTACCGTGATGTTTGGCACCAAGCATATTTCAGACGCTCGCATGGGGTCAAACCAGTCATTTCCCTCGACCGCTCTTAACCTTTCTTCCAAGGCTGATATCTTGTCATTGTTCATAAATCCAGTGGACCTATTATCGGAAGGCCCCTCTACAGTGATGTGAGTTTGAGGGGGCTGAATGGGAATGGCAGGCGCAAATTGCTGCCCCGTCACTGAATCTGCCCCCAAGTTCTGAGATACCCCCGGGACATGAACTGATGGTGCTCCTATAGGTGGCTGGGTAGACGTTCCCTCCCCGTTCTTGGTTCTTAAGAGTTGCTCAAGCAGATTGGTCAGTCGAGAAACTTCATTTTTCACAGACTCCAACTCAGTCTGATAATGTGACTCTAAGTGAGCTCTTTCTTCGTTCTCCATTCTTGCTCGAGACCGGGTGTTGTGGATTTTGGATGTGGGACCTATGTTTCACGGTCTGGTATGCGTGAAAAAATGTAAATGAATGTATGATAAAGAACAATGCATGATGCATATATAATGTGAGCTGAAAAGACCTGAAAACCAAAATGCCTTATGGTTAGGTTTTGTCTTATGCAAAAATATATTTTATGGAGCATACACCCTATAGCCGGTTCTAATTCTTTTGTGCTTGACGAGGGTAGGTTGGCTATTCAGTCTCTAAAAAGGGTCTCTTGTTGTCCCAGTGATTGCCCTCGTGGAGGCAATATGGGGGCTTGTAGGCAATGAGATGGTCACATGTACCAACTATTACCAGTCTAAGCACTCAGCGAAGAGTTGGGGTTTACACAAACTTAAACCTTGACTAACAGTCGTAAGGTAAGCTGCTAGTCCCCCACTTAACTTAAAGCTTGTGTGTGCTTCTCAATAATCAAAGTATGTGATGCATGAGACAGTTCTATAAGATGTATGAGACAGTTCTATACAAATGCATGAACAATATGTGTAAAAATATTTAAAGCATATAAGCGGATAAAAGGAAAGGCATATTAACAATAAACACACGAAAACAAAAACAAATCAGACAAAAACAAAGCTCAGTCCACAAGGTCCCCAGTGGAGTCGCCATTCTGTCGCACGTGAGCGACGTCGCGGCGATCGTCCACCCACAAAAAATGTAACATGGGGGATATATATATCTGGTCAATGTGGGGAGACAAGGAATTCGTTGTCTCTTAGTAGTGAAAAAAATGGTGTGGGAGTCGCCACCTAGTATTTTGGTCACTAGGAACCCTAACTGGTCTCAGAGATCGGGCACGGGGACTGGTTGCGTAAAGGGAAGGTATTAGCACCCCAAATACGCCCTACCTAAGGTAAGCTGCATTGTTTATTTGTTTGATAAAATTCAAGGTCTCGTTGTGTTTCCTAGTTGTTGGTCCGTCTACGGTTCAAGAAAAGTCCTCCTCAATAAGGAGGTCCTTATCTTATCGGGTAAAACCTAACCGTTCTAATATCTATGTAAAAAACCATACTTTTAATATCAAGAATACGTTTTATGTATAAATTCGTAATCCCAAATACTAAGAGAAGACAAAAAGATTTTTTAGAATTTTTGAAATATTGGCCTAGTTCTCATGGCTTGAATAAACTGGTTATTAAAGCCAAAATGCATGCTAATACATATATCGTTTTGAAATTTCTTTTGTTGTGTGAAAATATGATGTTATAATATTTATATATATACGTTGGAGAGACTAGGCCGTATTTTAAAACAAAACATTTTTTAAATATGTATTTTGTACGTTTTGACGCAAATCGGGTATTTTAATATTGGGTTTGTATCCTTGCGGTATAAAAATACAACCAAATATTAAGCTACTTTGATAAAGCAAATGCAGAAAAATCAACAATATTTTCAAAGATATTTTAGAAAAATTTTGAAAGCAAAAGACATTTTTTATTTTGAAAATCTTTGATGTTTTGATGAAAACCGGGTATGTTAATACCGGATTTGTATCTTTACAGTATAAAATACCAACCAATATTAATCAAAATACAGTAATAAAATTACAACAAAATCACATATATTTTTCTATAATTTTTGCATAATTTTTATAATTTTTTCATATATATATATATATATATATATATATATATATATATATATATATATATATATATATAAATAATACAAAATATAATATATATAATATATAATATTAAATGGGCTGGGCTGGTCCGGCCCAACCGACTAGGCCGGACTCAGCCCAAAATTGTTGGGCCGATTTCGGCCCAAAATGGATTGGGCCGATCTCGGCCCAAAAAACTAATATTCTCTTCTGGGCCAGACCCGGCCCAGAAGACTGGGCTGGCCCAGGACCCGCCTGGCCCAGACCCAAAACGGGCAGGGGGAATTAATTTCCCCCCACCCCTGCATGCAGAACGCTATTCGTTCTGCATGCAGAGAAGGAAAAAAATAAAAACCAGAGTAGGGGAGGAAGAAGAGTTACCTGGCGCGGAGGAGGCTGTGCGTCGCTGGCGGTGCTGCGGCAGATGCTGGTGGCGGTGCTGGTGCTGGTGCTGCTGGAGGCGGAGGCGGTTGACTCTCGGACGGCGGCAGTGGCGCTGCTGTTAGCAGCCGAGAGGGAATTCCTTCCTCCTCCCTTGTCCTTCGTTTCCTTTCCCTTTCGTTTTCTCCCCTTTCTTCTTCTTCTTTGGTTTTCTTTCCCCCCCTTTTCCTTTCTTTCGGTTCACTCTTCTTCCTCTCCCCTTTCTCTCTCTTTCGGTTTTTTTCGTTCTCCTCCCCTCTCCTCTGTTTTTTTCCGTTTCTTTCTCCCCGTCTGTCCTCCTTTTTTCCTCCTCTTCTCAGCGTTCTTGGCCTCTATTTATAGAGGCCAACGGCGCTGTTTTTTTACAGCTCTCGCGGGGAGCAGCCGGCTGGTCGGCCATTGGGCGCGGCTGCCGAGGTTCGGTGGGTGGTGCGCGGTGGGTGGTCGGCCATTGTGTTCGGTCGGTGGGCTCCAGGCGAGAGAGAGAGGGGCCGGCAAAAATTTCAAAAAAAAGCACCATTTTTCCCTTCTTCCCCGCTGCATGTTCGGGGGGGAAGAAGAAAGATGAACAGTGTCGTTCAAAACGACACCGTTCTGCCCTTTTTTTTTTTTTTTTTGAATGGATGAAACGGCGTCGTTTTGGATAAAACGCGCCGTTTCATTTAAATCCTACAAGACGCCAAAACGCGTCAATTTGCAAAGCAGCCCTCAATTATCTTTTGTCCCTTCAATTGCATCCCTGCCGAATTCGAACCCCGTCCCTATATTTGGCCGCGTTTTTCACTTTGGTCCTTGGCCTTTGAATTATGCAATTGAGCCCTTAATTGATCAATAAACTTCCAATTTCTTCAATTAGGCCCTTGAATCAATTAATTCCAGCCCCTATACTTACGCGCCTTCTTCAATTTGGTCCTTGGTTTCGGATTCCTTCAATTAAGTCCCCAATTGGCCCTTAAACTTCAATATTTATGCAATTAAGCCCCTGATTTGACCTAATAAATTCCTAAAAAATATATTTTGGCCCCAGAACTTAAATTTCTTCTAATGAAAGCCCAAATTGACTTAAAAATCAATTTTTCTTGCAATCAAATCCCCTATAAATTCATTTAAAAATCAAATTAAGTCCATAAACATCTAAATTTGGGCTTTTCTCCTCAAATTTCAAATTTTCCTTGTCAACAGGGCTCTCCTCCTTCAAGAATATATTATCAAAAATTCCATCTTTGTATTTTTAACCTTATTGACCAATTTTCCAACCATTTTCTGAGCGCTTCTGCCTCCTGTTATTTTTCTAACCTCCTTTGGCTATATATTTTTATATATATTTTGTGGGGACCCAAAAATGGGTTACAACATTAGGTATCAATTAAAGGTATACATGTATTAGGTACTTGGAGATTTTGATTATTTATGTATTGGATATGCCTTGCTTTTCTTTTCGATTGTAGAAATCATTGGTGGTACTCCTATATATGCAGGAAGAAATGAATATCGAAGAGTAATTTTAGTGTACATCCTGATTATTTTTGTATTTTAAAAGTGTTTTTGAAAAAATTTTAAATTTTTTTTATTTTTTTCTTTACTTCAAATTAATATTTTTTTATATATTTTCAGATTATTTTGATGCGCTGATATTAAAAATAATGTTTTAAAAATTAAAAAAAAAATATTATTTTAATGTATTTTCAAGTAAAAAATACCTCGAAAAGTAACTACAACCATATTCCCAAACACCTTCCGTTGCATATTAGAAATTTTATACTTTGACCAATATTTGCATGGATCTTTAATATTCATTAGTAAAGTCAGTTTTGTGAATTAGACTTTGTTGAACAACTCAATTTCTTTTTCTTTTTATTTTATGTTATTGATTGAGTTTTGCTCAAGTGTTTTTTTTAATATATATATATAACTTAGGAAATAACATATAATATTTGGAGACCTGAATAATTGTTTCTCTTAAAAAAGGAAACCTGAATATAACTATATTAGTGATACAAGAAATCTGTTAAACCAAATGAAATGTTTAGGTTTATCATATAATATTTGAAGAGAAAATCATTGTTAGTTTTCTTTAAAAACTTCAAATCAATTTTTCATAATTTTAACGAGTAAACTCCATGAGATAAAGGGGGTCGATAAAATTTGTTTACTCTTTTAATTTCCTAGATTTAAATATCTAACCAACATGAAGACAACTTTATTAAAAAAAATTAATTGTACTATATCCGTGTAATTATAGGTGTATTTTTAAGATCATTTAGAGATAAGGTTAAATTTTAATGGATAAATTAGCGTGAAAATATCTTTTATTGTTGACCAAGGAAAAGAAGATTTTTAATTGAGGCCCTTTTGTTTGCCAAAAAAATATTTTTTAAAAAAAATGAATTTTTTAAAAGTAAATTATTTTTTAATATTTTACAGTGTTATAGAAAATAAGTTAAAAAACCATTTCAAGTGTTACTTATTAATGTTTCAATTATTTTTTCAAGTTAATTGAAAAAATAAGGACTGAAGATGATAAATAAAAGGTTAAAAGAGTATGAAATTAAAAAAAAATATAATTTTATAAATTATTTCAAATAAAAAAATCAATAAAAAATAGAATAAAAAATATCAATTAAGAAAATATAAGAGAAAAATAAATAAGAATAAAATAAATGAAGACCAAAATTAATACAAAAGTCAATTTAAATTAAATTTGAAGGGATGAAATTGAAAAAAAATAAAAAAATTCAAAACAAAATATATAGTAATTAAATTGATGATCAAATTTGATATTAAATAAACAAATAACATGAAATTTTTGAATTTTTTGAAACTTTTATATCCCACCCAAAATAAAAATAAAAATGCTTTTTTAGAAATCAAATTAAATCTTTTTTTGACTTAATAGTGTTTTTTTATTAATTAATTTTTCTAATAATAAATAAATATGAAAAGTTTGAAAAATGGTTTCATAAAAATACTTTTCTTGAAATAAACTAGAGTTAATTGCTTTTAGTGTGATTGAGATGAAGTTGAAATATAAGAGGTTGATTGATTGAAGGATTAGTTTTGAATGTCCCTAGTTGATTAGGTTTAAATATTGGGAAGCAAATTGAAATTAACCCAAGATTAAATCTCACTGTTTTTTTTCTTTCACTGCTATCTTTCTATTTCCATTGAGTCCTACACATCATGAACACTTACAACTTCATATGTGAAACTATGCTATCAAATCGGCAAGTTAAATTACTGTCAAACTTTTATTATAATTCATAAACTGCAATAAATTTCTTTGAAAACTATGCTATCAAATCGGCATTCAATTAAAACAACCTAATTACTGTCGAATTCACGTGTCGAATATGGATTACAAGCTGATTTAAGCTCTAACATCATTCAAAAAAAAAAAAACCCATCTTCTACTTATTAATGGTTTTTTGGCTAATGAGAAATCTACAACATGGGTTCTGTAGCAAGCTGCGCTTGTGCTTAATAGTTCTCGTCGATATCGATACACGTTGGACTTGAAAAAGGAAGAAGAGAAGAGGATAATATTAAGGAAGATAGAGGCACATGCAAAAGTAATACGGGTACGTAATTGGTTTCCATCTTTCAACTTGATTTTCAAAATTTTCAGTACTAATTTGATTTGATTTATGTGGGCCAATTTTCTTTTTTAGGCTGCATATCTTTTCAAAGAAGCTAGTGCGAGTGCACAAGGTACCTTTCTTTATATTATTTTTTTTTGCTTCTTGCGAATGCTGAGTAATTTGGAATAACAGCTATGATTTGATATACTTTTTAGCTGTCGACATATATATATATATATATATATATATATATATATATATATATATATATATATATATATATATATGCATTGCGTTTAGCATGTTAATAGAAGAAGGTTACTCTATGGTAGGCGAGCATGCAGCAATTTTAAAGTTTACTTGGGGCTATCATATAATAGATTTTGTGATATTCTTTTGGCTTATTAGTTGAATGCTAATTATTATATATGTGATTAATCTGTTTACTCTGATGTGATGGGTGCTGCACAGGTGTTTAATTACGTAGTATGGTTTGAAATATGTTAAAAAGTTTATTTGATATTGTGTAGTTTTTGTGGTTATGATTTTAAAAAGTTTATTTAAGGATTAAAAATTAATTATAGTGATAATTAACTAAATACTTCTATTTTATTAAATATGTGGTGGGGACAAAATGTAAATTGCTCGTACTGTTGTGTGAACAGTAGGGAATCTGGGAGTGCATTTCTGCTCCCAAGACTTTTGTTGTTCCCCTGTTCATTCAAAGCTTTTTGTGGAGAGAATTTTTGTCTCTTCATTGAGTATATAGTAATTCTTAGGAATTCAAATTTTTAGATGGTAATATTTTTTCTTTTGTGTTTAGAGTTCGTCATATCATGGATGGCCTAATCTCAACCCAAGTTCAACATGAACTGACTGAAACTTGTTTTCAGGAACCACAGTATCATATCCACCCCCCATTGGTGATTTTGGAATTAGCCAGGAGCAACTTTCTGAAATCACGAGGGATCACAATCATAATGCCTTGGTGGAAATCGGTGGGGTAAGTCTACCTCAAGTATTTCTCTTTGATTTATATATCATTTTACTATTGGTATCTTACTTTTCATGTTTATATCATATCAGGTAAAAGGGGTTGCAGATGCATTAAAAACAAATTTAGAGAAGGGAATTCATGGAGACCATGCTGATTTACTGAAACGGAAGAGTGCATTTGGATCAAATACATATCCTCAGAAAAAAGGGAAGAGTTTATGGGTAACTTACTTTGCGTCCTAGAGAGTGTTTTTGTGGTTAATTTTTTTTAAAGGGCTTTTTAAATTATTTTTTGTCTTTAAAAAAATTAAATTAATGTATTTTAGGGTTTTTTTATGGTTTTATGTGTTGATATAAAAAATAAAAAAAAATCATAAAAATTTATTTTGATACATTTTCAATTGAAAATACACCTGCATTGAATTACTAAATATATACTTATACTCGTTTTCTTGTTCTTGATTTTTTTTTCTCCTATAAGAAAAAGGAGAATACTGTGATCCATATTTTTTGTGCTATAACTCCAGATTTTTCTTGGGGAAGCTTGTCAAGATCTTACTTTGATCATGTTGATGATAGCTGCGGTGGTTTCTATTGGGCTGGGCATGAAGACAGATGTGAGTTTGGACAATAAATGTAGCAAAATTATTTGACTGCATGATCCCGTAGAAATTGTTTCAATCTTTTTAAAGGACCAATAAATTGGTTTCTGTAACTAATTTTGTAAGCACACAAAAGAAAACAGAGTAGGTTATATTTTTATTTATTGCATCGCACCCATCCTGTTTGCTGTTGGTAAAAGAAACTGACGGTTGACTTTTTCTAAAAAAACATATCATGCATGAGCGAGGTGCACAGAGGTATAAACAAATGCCCTGACATTTAAATATGTAAGCACACAAAAGAAAACAGAGTAGATGAATGCTGTCAGGTTCATATATATAAATACATGGATCACTCTGTCTCATATTAATGTTTTCTCGTCCTGCTTCTGATCTATGAATTGTTCTTTACACCCCACCGTGTAGGGTATTAAGAAAGGATGGTATGATGGAGCCAGCATTGCTTTTGCAGTTATTGTTGGCGTTGTTGTGACAGGTATGGATGAACAGCAAAAATCCAATAAGGTTTCCTAGCTAGACTACAACTTTTTTAAATTGCCCCCTGAAAATTCTGATTTGCATGCAATTTAAGACCTCTGCCTGTCTCAGTTATGGGAGCTAACAACCTATGGTGGTTATTGAAAAAAATAAAAATAAAAATTCAGACTTTAGGGTGATATTGTAAAATTTTGGAGAGTAATCTAAAACCTTCAACATGTAATCTCTATCATTGCATAGCAAGAAGTTAAAAATTACTTAGCTCCTAACCTTAACTTAAGTGAATCATAAACTAGTGTTTGTGGTCATGTAAGATATTTTGACAATCATGAGGTTATATTCATTTTGTTGAGAGTACAAACTTTCTTACAAGGACAACTTGGCTTGATGGTGGTGATATACATCTTGGATTACTTTGTATCTCTTTGCTGTGGTTACAGCTAGTGAGTGTGTTGCATTCTTCTAATTTATTTTTCCAAGCATCCACAACAATCAGTAGTATGTACCACATGCCATTCCTCTACTGGATGTATTACACTGACACACCCCCTCCCTTTTCTTCAGCCATAAATGATTACAGACAATATCTTCAATTCAGAATTTTAATCGACGAGAAGAGAAATATTCATGTAGAGGTGCGCCGCTAAATAGTTTTCGACTATAGACACTTTTTCTCTACTGTCTTTTAATTTTAAAGGCATGTGCGTAGGTTATCAGAGATGGCAGAAGACCTAAAGTGTCAATATTCGATGTTGTTGTTGGTGATGTTGTACCCCTTAAAATTGGTGATCAGGTAATTGGATTTTCCCTTCCATTTTGTTTCCATTTTCTCACATGAAACTTACGGACATCCATAACATATCTCCAGATACCTGCTGATGGAATTTTGATACCTGGCTGCTCCCTTGATATTGATGAATCTAGCATGACCGGAGAAAGCAAGATTGTAAGCCTTGACCTATTTGTCTGCATGCCGATGTTACCAATATATTCTTTGTGTTCAAGCAACTGCTTTCGCAGGTTCATAAAAATTCTAGGGAGCCATTTTTAATGTCTGGATGCAAAGTTGTGGATGGTAGCGGCACTATGCTTGTAAGATATATACCAGTGTTCTTATTTTGCTTCTATCTCTGCACCAAGAATAATCTTTTATCGGTTTCCTTGAAAGACACATCCCATTATTTCATCGAAAGCAACTAAGAAAATAATTGTTAGGTTCTCAACATTGTCTCTGGTCTGTAATTAAGAGAGTAGAAGAGGGAGAAGAAGAACTTGTAGTATATGCCGCGATTTATATCTTTATTTTTGTGCCTCCGATACATTCCTTTCTAGTAATGAAAATAAAAAGAATAGATCGCAAGATGTATGTAGAGTGTAGGTGAGGTTTTTGAAGAAAAAATTGATCCAAGAATGGATTCAGAGAAGAGATAAGAGGAATAAGAATGTTTATTTAGTTTTCCCCGTTTTCTCTTACCTTTTCCATGTATATTGATTTCATGATCAAGTTATCGGTACCTTGTTTCTAAGACGTCCCAATTTTTAGTGCTCCTAAGTTATCAAGGGCCATGCTTTCACTTGTTGAGGTCCAGCGCAGCTTTTCTGCCATGCAGTAGAGATCTTCAAAACCTAGTTCTTAAGTGAAACATATTTAAATACATCAAGGCCGCACTTAATGTTAAATATTGATGGCTCATTGGTCTATTACTTCTTTGCTAGCTAACATGTCATTTTCCTCCCAGGTATCAAGTGTTGGGGTTAATACTAAATGGGGGTTGCTCATGGCTAGTACTTCAGAAGACACTGGTGAAGAAACACCCTTGCAGGTTTGTTTCCTCAGGATTTGGTTTTAATTCCATTTTCTGTCATTAGCTTTATTTTTATATGTAATGAATGCTTATAGGTGTACTTAAATGGGGTTGCAACTTTCATTGGCTCCGTGGGACTTGCATTAGCTGCTGCTGTCTTAGTTGTCCTTTCAGTTAGGTAACTATTGCAATGTCTTTATTTCTGCTACTCTCTTTCCTTCTCATTTGTGTGCTGTCATTGTGAATGATCTCAACAGATTCTTTACTGGGCATACTAAAAATCTAGACGGAAGAGTTCAGTTTAGAGAGGGCAATACTAGTGCTGCTGATGCAATAAATGGAGCCACTAAAATTCTTGCTGTTTCAGTATGTTCTCTTTTGATCATACATTCTATCTAGACTTTATTTTTATACCTGTTGTCAGCTAACTTGGAACTGCTGTAGGTAGCCACCGCTGTAGTTGCAGTGCCTGAGGGGCTTCCTTTAGCTGTTACCCTAATGTGAGTTTCTCTTCTCAGAAAATTACTCAATATCTTTTGGCCAATTACCAGTCTGTCTTTCTTTTCAGCAGGTATCCATATTAATTGATCTCTTTCATTACCTGGTGTCTGGTGACTCTGCACTGGATATGAGGTTTCCTAGAAAATGTTTTTGGTTTTTGTGCTGATAAATCCTCAACTATCCTTTTACGTGGATGATGATGCCATTTCTACCTTCTCAATTGTTATTTCATTGCTGAAGTTTTATTCTTTTTTGTTTTTTTATGACAGTCTTTGCTTAGTGAAAAAAATGTTGGCAGAGAATGCCTAGGTTTCCTAGAAAATGTTTTTGGTTTTTGTTGCTGATAAATCCTCAACTATCCTTTTACCTGGACGATGATGCCATTTCTAACTTCTCAGTTGTTATTTCATTACTGAAGTTTTATTCATTTTTGTTTTTTTTACGACAGTCTTTCCTTCTTGGTGAAAAAATTGTTGGCAGAGAATGCCTTGGTATGTATTATTTATTCTTGATGATATTATTTATCTTGACACTCCATTCAGCTTAATAGAAGTTGAATTGCAGGTGCGCAGGCTTTCTGCCTGTGAAACTATGGGCTCCATGACAACTATTTGCACTGATAAGACTGGAACTTTGACCTCAAATTCGGTAAATCGTTATGCACCACCATGATAAATTTCAGATTGAATCTGCTCCTTACCATATCAATTAAGTTATCGTTAGTGTTTTGACTGCATCGATTACGTTGATGTTGGTATTTTTCTAAACAAATGTGAGGTTTGTGTCAGCTTAGTGTAAGCTGAAAGAAACCAGCTTGAATAAAGGTTTTTCTGTAGCTTTTCAATAAGTTAGGACAGGGAATGAAAATGACTAGGCCCTTGTTTTTCCTCTCATCCATTATATCACAAAAAATTCCTTTTATTCGCAGATGACTGTTATGGAAGTATATGTTGCTGGACAAAAAATTGATCCTCCAGACAGCAAGTCGCTGTTGTCTCCTATGTTGTCTTCTTTAGTCATCGAAGGCATTGCACGGAACACAACCGCCAGTGTTTTTATTCCCGAGGCAAGTTTTCAACTTTTTCTTTTTTTTCCTTTTCTTCCTACAGAAAAATGTAGCAATCCCATAATAAAGAATGATGATGTGACAATCCTGCTTGGCAGGGTGAAGGAGATCCAGTTATTTCCGGATCACCAACAGAAAAGGCCATTGTTGAGTGGGGATTCAAGGTTCCTTTTGTAACTTCATCTTGTTTTTCATAAGGTGAATTGTTAATTATTATGGTTTTTCCTTGTTTGCAGCTGGGGATGGATTTTGATGCCGTCCGATCTGAATCTTCAGTTATTAGTGTATTCCTATTCAACTCTGAGAAGAAAAAAGGCGGTGTGGCACTGCAACTGGTAATGTGATGACTTTGTTATAAAGCAACCATAGTAAAACGCAAATTACAAAGTTCGTTATGAAACTGTGGGGGGATATTGGTTGCTGGTTGGTGTTTCTCTATCCCTGTCTATGAGCCACATGCACATAGTAATTTCTATTCTCAAGAATGCCTGTCAAACGTCTCAAAGGCCAATTACCATTATTAAAGAAAACTTCCATAGCTGTGTCGATGTGGATCATATATTTATAGTGAACTTGACATAGTCGATATTGTGTTGATTGATGCATAGGGGTTCGAAAGGTGTATCTTAGTGATTCTGAAACTGTATTCAGTTGATATTCGTAACTTGTATATGATCAATATTTTAGCTTGTATATGGCAAATATTAATTGAATAATGGCCTTTGGGGTTCTTTCATTATGCCATTCTGGTAAAACAGGGAATTTTGCTAGCTGGTATGAAGTAATTTTCTCTCTTGGCAATGTGATTTAGCATTAACCAGAATGCTTCTGCACAAGTTCTGCTGGAGGAATAAAACTAGAGCAGCAGGATGTATTTTTGTGCAATTCAGAAACTCCAGATCACTTGGTTCATTATTACTCCACTCTGTGTGTGTTCTCACTAACCCAAAGAAAATTTGTTAAACTGATTAATAAAAAGGTTATGAATTTGTTTAGCTTGACTTGATAGCAAACAGGAATGTACATTCCATTTCTGTGGAATTCTTTACCCTTCTCGAGAATTATGTGAACTTCAATGATTAAACTATCAAAAGAACATGACGAGTTTTGTTCGAAATTCCTAAAAAGAATTGCTACATATCCATTTGTGGTGATTGGTGTTTGATTCTAAATTGTCTCATTTTACAGCCTGATTCTCAAGTGCATATACATTGGAAGGGGGCTGCTGAAATCATCTTAGCTTCATGTGTGGGTTACTGTGACGCAAATGGTAACCTAGTACAGATGGATAAAGACAAGGTTTGTTTTTCTTCCTCAGATGAACAGGTTATACCCCATGTTTTCATTTTTTATCTGAGATCGCTCTCATTAGGCATTTGTCTCGATTGCAGGAGTTACTTTTTAAGAATGTTATTGAAGATATGGCAGCCAATAGTTTGCGTTGTATTGCACTTGCTTATAAAACATATGACATGGACAAACTTCCGGTTGATGAACAGGAGCTAGCTCAATGGCCATTGCCTGAAGATGATCTTGTTTTGCTTGCTCTTATTGGCTTAAAGGTACATCATTCCAGGGAAATCCTGTAAAGCATTGTCAAGACTATCTTGTTTTCTTATTCATGTGTTATAAAACCCTCCTTGATAATTCTGTATTTTGACTACTTTTTGTTAACTCCTTCTGTTTTTCATGTTTCGTATCATTCTTTAATTTTGTTTGATTTCCGTATTAGGATATTTTTTCCTGCTAACTTGTATAGGTGATGTGTGCAGAATCCATGTCACCCAGGTGTCGGAGATGCAGTTCGCACATGCCAAAATGCTGGTATCAAGGTATTCTTATTTTGTCAAACTTTAGACATTAGAAACCTGAATCCGTGCTTGATAATTATCAAATCATTTTTTTCCTGTAGCTTTGAAATTCCTTTTCTCTTATTTTTGTGTTTACATAGATTATTATGCATTCTGAATACTATTCTCTAGTTGATGAAGTTATGATTGAGTTACAATTCGATGAAGTCTAGTGTTACAATTTTATTTTTGTATCGAGTTGATGCCGTTCCACAAATAGGAGTGTTGAATCTTAGACCCTTCTTCATTAATACATGCTTATTTGATTATGCCAGGCATTGAAATAATAACAAGGAACTTTTGTACATAGGTTCGCATGGTAACTGGTGACAATCCTCAAACTGCTAAAGCAATTGCTTTGGAATGTGGGATACTGAGTTCAGAAGAAGATGCTGTGGAGCCTAATGTTATTGAAGGAAGAGTGTTTCGTGAATATTCAGATTCAGAAAGAGAAGACATCGCAGAGAAGATCTCAGTAAGAATTAATTGTCTCCATTTGTTATTAGTTTTTTCTGTTTTTGTATATTTGCAAATTGTCTAATACTTAAAAGAGCCAAATTTCTTAGAAACATGTGCTATTCAAAATCTTTTAGGTGATGGGGAGGTCTTCTCCGAATGACAAGCTTTTGCTTGTGCAAGCATTGATAAGGAGGGGACATGTTGTTGCTGTAACTGGAGATGGAACAAATGATGCTCCTGCATTACATGAGGTTTGACTGTCTTATCTAACTCTGTTCTACACATTCCTAATTCGTGTCAAGGTTTATTTCGAGGAATTTCGTTGGAACTCAAGAATTCCATGGGTAAAAAGTTACATGTGTTTGATAATGTAATGCATGATGTTTTTTAAAAGTGTTTTTTAATTAAAAATTTATCAAAATAATATTTTTTCAGGTTTTTTTCACTATTAACAGAGCATAATAAAACGATCAAAAAACATTAAAAAAAAATATTAATTTAATGTTTTTTCAAATAAAAAAAAAAAAAACTTTCCAAAGTAAGTCAAACCTCAAAAACAAACACTCATGTCTACTGCACGATGAACTTCATCTAACCAGTTTCATATCCTTAAAATGCACATATATTTATCATGATCTGGAGTTACTTTAGTTTGGGAAGTGAAGCTCACTAATTGTTCTTGGGAGTCCTGCTGCATTCAGATATTGTTCAGTTGGTGTCAAGCGCTTGTAGACTTGGTTGTTCTTTAACAAAACACACCCAATTTTGACCCATTGAATTGGTTTGGTTCAAAATTTGGTTTCAGCCAAATAAGGCATTGAACCTAGTTTTGCTGCATTTCTAAATCACCTACTTCAATAGTATCACACGAGATTCTTGTATTGTTTTGATATTGTTTAATTGCCTCCATTTCTTCCTCATGACTTACAGGCAGATATTGGTCTTTCAATGGGTAGTCAAGGTACACAAGTTACCAAAGAGGCCTCAGATATTGTTCTCTTGGATGACAACTTCTCTTCAATCCCAAAGGTTAGCTCTATTCATCAATGTTAGTTTGACTCATTGAAGTACTTTGTCCCAATCCTAATCTTCTAATTACCATCTTGACTTGGCACATTAAATCTAATCTCACCCTTGGTTTTGGTAATCTACTTCTACCATCATTTATAGCAACAGCATAGAGTCTGTTAGAGTTGCACCCTTTAGGATCTTATTTTGTGACAAAGTTTACCTCTGTGTAACATGATATGATATTCATTTTTATTTGTGGAACTTTTATAGTTTTAAAATGTCTGTTAAATGCAGGTTGTCCTATGGGGAAGATCGATATATGTGAATATTAAAAAATTTAAGCAGTTTCAGCTTACAATTATTGTTGCATCTGTCATTATAAACGCAGTGGGTGCAGCTTCTGGTGGTGTCCAGTTAAACACAGTGCAGGTATATTCCCCAGTCTCTTCTCTTACACACCACAAAGATAACTGTTGTCATCCATTACATTCATGTTAATGGCTCTCTTTAATATCTTAATACAGCTTCTCTGGGTTAATCTTGTCATGGATACTCTTGGAGCATGGGCATTAGTTACTGAGCCACCCACAGATAACCTGATGCGTATGCCCCCAGTAGGTCGCAGGTAAGCGATGTTGTGACAGTCAATCCCTTGGTGGTAGTCTTTTTAACATATCGAATAACTTGAGAATTAAACTTGAGCAGTTTCCATACTAATGGATCAATCAATCATGTTCTTATCTGGGAAGAATTAAAATTGAAACCTGATGCAGTAACCACATTTAAGAAAGTCATGAGTCCTGGTTTTTGAGCAACTAGAGCATGATTTTGGTCTTCCTCTCAAGAAGATTGGATTCAGTTAAAAACATTTTTATCCTGAGATTAGGCATGATTATTGTGGTTAGTCCAGAAAGTGTACCTCTGTGTTCCATTTAGATTTGGAGAGATATTTAGCTCAATTTTATTTGGTTTACAAGACCCGGCTGAAGGTTCTCATGCATTGCAAGTTTAACCTGCTTACATTAGCTGAAATTACAGGCATTCGCACGCTCTAAGTTGCTAACTGTTATATTATTAGATAACTTATGTGGGTATTATAGCATCTTCCAGAAAACTTGTGGTGTTTTTGGTTGAGATAGGATCTGTAAAGTTGTGGTTCCTCTGTGGGAGGAAAATGAATCTAGCTCGGCTAGGCAGGTTGACCTAAAAAACCCGGGATCCGAAGCTTGACTTGGACCAGGTTGCTAGTTGTTGTTCTCTACTATCAAACTATTTCAATTACAGAGATTTGCTCTTACCTTTTTGACAGTTCATCCCTGATAGAATATTCCCCCTTTTTTTCATTTTGTTCTAATATTTTTCCTCCGGAGAACCTATAGCAATTAGCAGCAGATATCTTGTGGATGAATGTTAATTTAATTACGGAGATGTGATCTTACTTTTTTGACAGTTTATCCCTGATAAAACATTCCCTTAATTTTCCTGCTGCGTTTGTTTTTCCCCAGAGAACCTCTAATAACAAACATCTTGTGGAGGAACCTGCTGTTTCAGGTAAATGTTCTTTGTCAATGGTTTTATTCTGTGTCTTTTCACTGTAAAAACATGATGGGTCTATTTCCACAGTCAATGCAGTATGCAGCACTAACAGAAAAAAGAAAAATAATTTATGGAGAAGTTTCCTTATCTTCTCCAGTCCTCTATTCTCTGCCCTCTGGTTTGAACCCATAAATTCTTCATCTAAAACCCATTTGAATTCATTATCACAAAAAATTGAATTTATTAAAATTTAACTTGTGGTTTTGCATAAGAAAAATTACTTTAGATATAAACTTGCATATAAATAGTTGCTTTCTTTACTGCCTGAGCAGCCCCCAAAAACACTAATGTCCAATATCCAATTTGGAGAATAGGGCCTTGAGAGGAAAGAGGATTTGAGAAAGAAAGAAAGGGATTCTTGTTGCAATCAAGGGAACTATTAGGTGTCTCGCATGTCACATCAGAACATAGATTCAATAGCACTCGTTATTGTTCCGAGGCCTCATTATGGTAATTAGATAAAGAGGAACAAGAAGTTGATGCCTGTACTAAGGCAGGTTCATGCTGCAGTTTTCAAGTGTTCCTAAGCCCTGTGTTTTTTCTAGCCAAGACTTGACAGTAGTTCGAGTCATGTGGTTTATGATCACAACCAAACGAAAAGATGAAGATGGATGTTGAATAATATGATGACAGGTATTGGTCACCTGCTGTGGACAAGTTCAAATGGGATTTGTTTGCCCATTGAGCCATGGAAATAGATTTTGATAGCATAGAACTAGACTCACCCAAATTTTCACTGCCAATAAATCTTTGTTTTTAGGGTCATCAATTGCAGAGCATGTAATAACAGTAACCGTCACTTGTGATTTGTAAAATTTCAGGTAGCATATCAAGTGACTGTGTTGCTTGTTCTTAATTTTCGAGGAAAGAGTTTACTAGGTTTGGAACATGAAATCCCTCAGCATGCAAACAAAGTGAAGAATACCTTGATATTCAATGCATTCGTGCTCTGTCAAGTAAGTTTAACTCCTCTAACACTGTTCTCATCTCATTTTGGTCGATATGAACCGGTCATCAACCGTTCATGCATGACAAAGCATGATAATTACCTAATTTGTTTGGATTGCAGATCTTCAATGAGGTCAATTCCCGGAAGCCTGATGAACTAAATATTTTCAAAGGAATTTTAAAGAGCCATCTGTTCATTGGTATAAATGCAGTGACACTCCTACTTCAGGTGGGGTTTTCTTTCCTTCTTCACTTTGAAATATTTGAACTCTCCTCAAACATTTTTTTTCTTTTGTTCCTGCTGTTTCATAGGTCATCATCATCGAGTTCGGTGGGAAGTTTACTTCCACAGTCAGGCTTAACTGGAAAATGTGGCTGATTTCAGTAGCTATCGCATTTATGAGGTCAGTGAACTGCAGTCATTAAATGATAAGTTTAGTTCATGGCACTCAAATCAAAACATTAGAATTATCCAGTTCAGTTTGACCTAAAATCCATGCCAGTTTTGAGTAATTTAGCCTAAATGATATCCATGAGCATCATTCATAATTATAGCAAACATTAATTTGTTAGCGATTATTCTTCATTTCTCCAAAAGTTCTATAGTTATTGGTGACAAACTTGGATGTGTTCTTATAACATCAACTAGCATACCTAAATGGTTGTTTCTTTTCCCTCTTTCCAACCAGCTGGCCTCTTGCCTTCATCGGGAAATTCATACCTGTCCCTAAATCTCCCCTGCATAAGTTCTTTACAAGGAGGTTCCATCGAGGTCGACGTGCTCATGGTACGAATCTTATGTTATTTGTCCATGTCTCTTCTAACTGTGGCATTATTGTTTATTTGCTTTGATTTACAATTTTTTTATTAATTTTTGCTTGACGTTTATCAGGTTAATCAATGAAGGTCATGAGGATTTGCAGCGCTAACGTATGCCATCTAATACAAGATTTGTTGGATTTCTGTCAGCATTTTTTCTCCATTTTGGTTTATAGGATGACACATTACAAGGTTACGGCCCTTACGGGCATACTCTTCCTGAAGGAAAATTTCAAGCAGCAACACTTTTCTCACGCAGCTTTATAACCAGGATGAAGTGGAGAGAAATTAATCATAAGAACTAAAAATTTTAATTTAGGAAATTAATGTTTGTTTTAAGTGTAAGAAATTAAAACTTTGCTGAAGTATTTACTTTCATTTTTCAATTATGGTACAAAACCACATGAACTTGAAACAAAATCACAATTATTTTCTTAAATGAGAAATATAATTGTTGAATAAAATTACTTAGATTATAATCAGAGTTTAGAAATGTGCATCTCTTTTCTAACTGCAAGTTTAAATTTTTCTTTTACTGGGCTTCCTGGATCCGTCGTTGTTCTTGATTTGAATCAAGGTGTCTATTTGAAGTTGTGTAAAAGTTCTATATACATGCGCACGCATATGGAGAGAGAAGGAGGTGGAGGACAGAGTGGTGATGGGTTTGAGCAGAGCAGAGTGTCGTAGTTGCAATGCTTTCGTAGTCGTAGTTGTCACACTAGACCTGAAATCTGATATAGAAAAGAATTCGGATTTCTGGGAAAAGGGTCAATCCGTGAATAATCATCAATCCAGTTGAATATTTTTTACCTGAGTTTGGTCAATTCACGAGTTAATCTGCTAGTTTGGCTGAGTTATTGTAATTTTTTTTTAGTTTAAATTGAAATTCAACATTGGTTGTTTTATTCCATCGAAAATGATGAAATAGTTCAACCCTTGTTGTTTTATCTTTCTTTTTATTTTTTTTTAAATTAGAAAATAAAGGTATTTTCAAAATAGCTTGCGTGTTAATTAAAAATTTCCCTCCTCAAATAATCTTCAGAATACACTATTTAAAAGCATATCTTTAAATTAGCTGAACGTTTTATCTTAAAAATGCATTTTAGCAATTAAAAGTTCGATTAAATTATCATAAAATTACCTAAATTATGTCCTGAGATTTTATTTAAAAGAAAAACTCATGCAGAAGTTAGATTTATTGAATAAAATAATGTTTTAATGACAACAATAAATAGAGAGTTTTGTTTTTTATTAGATTCTTAATGCAATTGTGAATATAATGGTTATTTTTAATAGCAACTCTTGAAGTTAATACAATGGTTATTTCTCTATTTTTTTCATAATAAAAAATGCTGGATTATTATCGGTACTAAATTAATTATTTAATTCATGAACTATGAGCTTAGAGAAAAATTATTAGTGTTATACTAGAAGAAAATTATTTGTATTCTTTTCTTCTTCTTATTATTATAAGAGAGATCGCTTGAACAGGAACATTTTCTTCTTCGCTCCATTACAATTAGGGTGTGCACAAGTCAGGCTTGACCCAAACTTGCTTTCCTGTGGGCTAGTTGGGCTCTCTTTAGCCAATGGGCTTGACCATAATGCTCCTTCATATATTTGCTTGGGCAGAAGTCACATTTGTATAAATAGCTGCCTGGCTCTTGGGCTTAAGCACTTTCAGAATTGGTCCAAAGGTTTAAATTTGTTTGAATATATATATATATATATATATATATATATATATATATATATATATATATATATATATATATCTTAAAATAATTTTAAAGTAAATTTCTATATTTTCAAATTAAAAAGAAAATGAAAATATATTTTTTCTAACACCAATAAAGAATATAGTTTCAATTCATGAAGCTGGCCTGAAAATGATCAAATTGGAGCAAAACAATTCACGAGATATAAGAAAAAATGTTTAATTATCATTCCCATTCTCAATTGTAGATGTCGAGTTAGGCAATGCAGGGAGGCCACGAGAGGCCCTCCATGTTGAAGCAAACACACAAGAAGAGGCTTCGGGTGTTTCATCCTGTAGTTGAACCGGAGTTTTGAAAAAAATTGAATATAATTTTTCTGTTTTTAATTAATTTTTTTATGGTATTATTCAATTATTTTAATATATTAATATTAAAAATAAAAAATATTATTTTAATACATTTCAAAATAAAACTTTAAATAAAAATTTTAAATCAAAAAGGCATTCTCTTGAATCTCACCATTCACGTTTGCACAAGTTCAGATTACATGTTTCACCATATCCATTGCGGCTTTGTGTTACACGACTGAATTGCTTTTGACGCTCACCGTACAGATTTGCATAAAATTCAAATTAATTACACGTTTCTTGATATCCGTGAGACATTTATTGGTCATTGGTTGACAGTGACCATTTTTTTTTTTAATTACAGTGAAAGAAAATCTTTTAGAAAAAACCAATAATAATTAAGATGTGACTCATTAAAATAATTAAAAATGAGATTTAATAATTTTCTTGTGATTTGTTCCTCTTTAGATGTCCATCTGGGACAGTGTGTCATCTAAAATTTTTAAAATTTTTGTATATATACCATACCATATAAAGGATGAAGTAAGATAGTATTCCACCAAGATGAAACCCATAAAAAATCGCCCAATGAAAGTTCACAGAAGTCACTGCAAACCCTAAAATAATTCAGAAGTTTTGATAGTGATGACGAGTTTTTCATTGTTTAATTTCTAGGTCGGGCAAAAAACATGCAATTTCAGTCTTCAGCTCTGACTGGATTGAACATGAACAGCGAAACGTAATTGAAATCTCCAGTATTAATTAAACTATGTCTCGGGGGACCAAATGTTCATACACTTTCTCGAGCATATATCTTGTTAGCTAATCCAGGCACTAAGCTGGTCTTCAAACCCTAGGACACTGGGGAAGTATCCTTTTTTCCATATCATATGATTGGATATTAATTCAAAACCAAATTAAATTTCCAAGATGTTGCTGTACGTACGGTTGAATACTTGATGAATTTCTTGAAGTTTGCTAAGATAAATTCCAAGCATGAGCTCAGATAGCCATCGTCAGAGGACTTAAATCACATGGTGTACGTAGTTTATGTTGAAGAATTGGATTTTTTCTTCAAAGTCTTTCTTTTCGATTCTAGGTAAACCATGAATTAATTAACTAAAATCCCATCTTTTCCATTGATTTTACGAATTTAAGTTGTTTAACAATATCTTCAAACAATAACAAAACCTGGCCACACTTATTATCATAATTAAGATCATGCTTGCCTCTCGGATGCAATGAATAGGGTTCATAGAAATTATAATTATTCAAACTCTAATATTACAATACTAGAGAAATAAATAGAAACAATTATGATATTTTCTGAAAAGCTCGTAATTCAATATTTTTATTTTAAAAGACGGGCCTATAAAATATCGTAAATCTAATTCAAACGCAACTCAATTACTGGATAGAAATATTTTTTTTCAAACTAGACATTGATCAAAGTTCAAATTTTTTCAAAAACTTTACGTCATTTATCTATGGGCTGTAAAGATGTCAGGAATATATATTTCGAATCATTTTCGATGTAGGGTCACTGTACATTTTCTGTGTTATTTACCTAGCGTACGTCCTGGAAATTAAAGCGTGCCTGGCTTGCATGTGTTTTCTGCCCTATTTTTATACTTATAGTACTATTCTGGGTTTCCCACTGGCTTACACAGAAAGAGCCCAATTTTCCACGTACCGACATAAGCAGCTGCTACGTATAGATGGATAGTGTTTGAATTGTATTTTTTAAAAATTTAAAATTAATATTTTTAAATCGTTTTTACGATATTAAAAATAATTTTATAAAAATAAAAAATATTATTTTAATAAATTTCCAAAAAAAAAAACCTATTTAAACTACAAATCCCTATCACATTTCCGAATATTTTCCATAGGCCCCTTCGAGGAAGTTGCTGTGCTAACCCCACTTGCCAAGTAGCTCTCGTAATAATATATAAAGAGAGGATATACACTGGATTCGAACAGGATAGACGAGAAAGAAAGCTAGTTGGGGGGACATCAGCCTTGCATATGCTTGTCGTTTCGGCATAAACAGGTACGTGCATTTATGTTATATCTTTCCCCTATTAAAAGGGTAGTCGTAATTTTCATGTTATAATTTCCACCCTTCACTAACGAGGTATATTTCTCTTTGCTTGTCGTTCGGTGTCGAATGTCGATGGTAGAAAGTGTCAATTTTGCTTGCTAATTGTAGAGCAATGGAGTCATTAGTAGCGTTAGTTTAATGTCACCAAAGAAAAAGCAACGTATACTTGTTTTGATAATGAAGATTGCAAGAGGAGAAGTAGTCTAGGGTTTCATTTCCTATATTTGTTTGTGGTGGGTTCCCTTGAAATAGCGAGAGATTAATACTTTATGAAGGGGGCAAAATGAAGTTAATTTCATTTTTAGAGAAGCCAATTCCTGCATCTTTGAAAAATTACCAATTAGGGGTGATTTTGAAAACTTCTGAGACTTTAAGGGGCTATGGGCCTTCCTAACCTCGTTTAGATCCATCATTGTTCTGAAAAGACAGACAACTATGACTTCATTGCTCGGTAATTCTTCATTATCATATCACAGAGCATGTTTGTATTTATGTTTTAAGAGGGTTTTTAAAAAAAATTAATTTTTTTTGTTTTATATATAAATATTTTAATATAAAAAATATTAAAAAAACATATTATTTTAATATATTATTAAATTAAAAATACTTTAAAAAACAATAATACACCTTCCTTATCTCTATCACAATAGTTCAAGCTTGCAATCAAGAAATTGGAGGAAGAAAGGTGAGTGGAAGGACTTGCCTGTGACCACTTGCGGATATATCTTCCATCTTTGTCAGGTGGGGTAGAAGGAGATAGTGAATGTTATATATATATATTTCAAAAAATTAAAAATAATCATTACCATATAACAAACACTATCACAGTGTTTTCGCCTTCCCTGATAGGCAATGTCATAATCTTCCACAATTTATCAAGGCGATGTCTAACTAACTCCAAACGCGAAGGGTAGAGGGCACGTACCATGCCTTATTTTTTTTTTCCCTCTCTATGTCTATGCTAATGGTAGGATGGTAGATAGCAATTGATAATAACTATTTTAATAATTGTTCTGTTTTTATATTTTAAAAATAAATTTTTTAATAAAATAATTTTTTTTATTTTAAAAATAAAATAAAGATTGTTCAAGGGGACCTGGTGGTTCATATTTGATAGCTTCAACTTATAGAAAATACATGATGGGATTAATTTATTACCTTTGATCATGTACGTAGAACACAAATAGAACTCGGATTGGAAAAGAAAACTTCAAAAATGTCTTCTTAAACTATCCCCCCAAGGATAGATCACGGGATCGAGAAAGAAATGACGAGCCACCGTTTTCACCGAAGTCCCTTTTTTTTTTTTTTTTTTTTAATTATCTCTCGAGAGGGATGTCATGAGATGATAGTTTAGGGTTTTTTTTGAGGTTATGGTTGTATTTTACTTTTAATTTTTTTTTATTTTTAAATTATTTTAATGTGTTGATATTAAAAATAAATTTTAAAAATAAAAAATATCATTCAAATAAAAAACAACTTAAAAAACAATTTCCATCACATTTTCATAAACAATTAAATATAATGGAAAACTCAAACTTTACCAATCCCAACTCTGGAACAAATTATCGCCCAGCTATATTAATTCAGTAACAATATTTTTTATTTATTAAATTAATTGTAAAAAATCAACATATTGTTTCTATGTAATAAATATTAATTCTTCATCATTTTTTATTGTAAAGTTATTAAGCTTGTTCTAACACTCAGGTCATGGATGGAGTATGTTGATCTATTTAAACTAAAATGATATTATTTTTAAAAATTTTAAATTATAATAATGTTACTTTAATTTAAAAAAAAAAATTAAATCACTAATCAAATTTGAACTTGTTGATTTTCATTTAGTTTTATTTAAAATCCAACTAAAGATATGTTGATGTACCATGTTATTTTAAAAGCTTAAGCTCTGCTAGGTAAGATTTTAAGATATGATTTATATTATTTTATAATATATTTTTTTTAATTAAAGTTTTTTGAACTTGGAACTCGAACAAATTTAAATTATTTTATATTTAATTTTTATTAAATAAATAAGAATGATGAGATTTAAATTTATAACTATTTCATCATTAAAATTTTAATACTATACTAACAAATCAATTTAACCTAAAAATTTAAATTATTAAATAAAATTATAAAATATAATTTATATTATTTTTTAAAAAATATAATATGTTTCCACCATTTCGAAGTTGACATGACAGCAAAGTTCAATACACAGCCATGTTGAGGTCCTGCCTACACGTATCTGAGAAATTTCCTCGAACTTTCGTCTGGCAATCTATCGCCTATGCCCTTGCTAGGTGTTCCTCACACACACACACACACACACACACACACACACACCTGCATCACCTGCATCTTCGTGCCTAACCAATCCTTCATGTAATGGGATATATATATCTCTGTGTGTGTGTCCCATGCATTGAAACAATTAGCATGGGGCTTGATGTTCTACAGCAATATTTTTCCTGCTTGCATCATCCACCATCTTTCCTGCTATTTCCTATCCATCTTTATTCTTATTCTTCCTCTTTTGACCTCACGACCATCACTTTATTTATAAATTCAAGTGTATCCTTTCTCTATTTCCAGGAGGCAACCAATTAGCATATATCTCGAGTCAAAATCAAAGAGATCATCAATTACTGCGAATGCTCTTGAGGTTCCTCTACAGCTTTTCCTCCTGTATCTGGATAAGGTAAGTATACATTTGCTTTTTTGATATTCTTTTTAGATAATAATATAAAATATATTTTGAAATCTCAACTAATAGTTTAAGTTTTTAAATTTAGTTGGTTATTTAACATAGTATTATAGTCTTAACAAAATAATTACGAGATTGAATTTCATAATTTTTATTTATTTAATAAAAATTAAATACATAATAATATGAGTTTGTATAATTTTAAAGTTCAGAGAGCTTTTATTAAAAGAAATATGTTAAAAAATAATATAAAATATATTTTAAAATCTCATCTGGCTTAAGTTTTTTGATTAAATTAAATTTTTTACAATACTTTTATACGAATCAGAATGTTATTTTACTTTGGTATATATCTTTATCTTCTTTAAGTACTTTTACCTTTTTCCTTTATTCTTGGCCAAAATGTCAAGAGTGAAAGAAGATGTGTTCACACTCGCAATGAACATCGCTAATCCTTGCATCTTAGAGATTTTAATTTTGACATTAATTGAGGAATAGGATTAATTCTCACAACCATTTAGATATATATTCTACAAATCAAGTAGTACAGATTTTGCTTTGAGACTGGTGGGCATGAAGCACTTGTCCATAGAATTGATCCATCCAATTGGAGAACTCATCAATGGCTTCTGATACTGGTCGAGTTTCGCACTCGAGGTCTTGGTTCAGATCATGAGTTGGAGAACTCTAAACTATTCCTGTTGTTATCACATAATACATATCATATCAGACAAATAAACATCAGAAGGAAATATACTGCAGAACCTCATGATCACTTCTTGAAAACAATGGCCTCTGCCACCGGATTTTAAATACAAGTCATGCTCAATAAATTCTCTTATGAATATACTCATCTAGATATGGATGATTATAGCGAAACAGATTTATCCTTAGTTGTAGAATATTTTCCGATAATTCTTGATCATTAACAAAAAAAAATTATATATGATCTTTAGTTCAATAAATTTATTAAAAAAGAAAATTGAGCAGTGGGTTTCAAGTTTAAGACATTATAGATGAGGGTTTTTTTTTTTTTCAATAATAATGATACACTAATATTTCCCTAATTCTCTCACAATCACATGACACTCGACTCAAGGACTTAAGTGCTTTTTGATTTTGATCTCACAAAAATTTATTGCTATCTTGTACTTTATTAATATTTTAATTAATAAGGAGAAGAGGGTGATGGGGTTTGAATTACTGATAACTTAGTCAAACAAGCTTATACACTATACATAAAAATCATATACTAAAAATATATATCATGATATGTGAGGCTCAAAAATAAAATCTAAATATTCTAATTTTCAATATTTTGGATGTGATTTTTTTTATAGGAAATTCGTATGGTTTTCCATCATAAACTTTTACGTGTAAAAGGATAAAAGAGCTTAAATTACTTTTAGTTTAGAAATAGAGAGGCTGATATGAGAGCTAATTTAGAGTAAAATGTATGGTTTTAATTACTTAGGTTAATTAAAACGTTATTATTTTTTTAAAATTTAAAATAATATTATTTTTAAAAAAACAAACCGAGTTTTAAGGGCTGACTCACAGTTTATCAAGACCAAACGACCTAGTCGGCTAGGTTTTGACTCGAAGCATCATATTAGGACAGGTTTAATAAAGCTAATATGAAGTAAAAGGTCTGATTTGATCAAACAATAAAATATTAAGCCTGTTTTTCTGTTTTGCCCTTTACCCATTTCCGACTATAACTCGTGTCGCCTTCGCGTCGGCCAAGAACAAAAACATACTCGCACGCGTGTCTATAATGTGATCACAAGGAATATGCTTATGCCTTGGAATTTCTTGTTTCTTGATATCTTTTTTTTTTTTTTTTTTTTGTGGTATCAAGATTTCTTGAGATTTGCGTCTTCTGACTTCCTCACCGACTCATTAAAATTTGCTTTTACTACTTTTTTCAGAGTAATAAATAGTTTAAGACTATTCGTTACCACCTATCGGTTCTTTCTATAGTTGGGTATTTAATATTTAATATGCTATTATCCAAAGTGCCAAAAATACTCCATCTCTAAGTGACTTGTACTTTATTCTACGATTTTTTGGTTATTTTCGTATTTCCATGCTAAATTCCTTACCAATCATCAATGGAAATTTTTTCTTTACTTTTTCTTACAAAAAACGGTGGAATTCAAACACATGTAGAAAAGTTTTTAAAAATTATGATAGCGGTTATGATTCAAAGTGTTTTTTATTTAAAAATATATTAAAATTATATATTTTTTATTTTTAAAAAAATTATTTTTAAAATCAACATATCAAAACAATTTAAAAACATAACTTTTTTATTTATAAAAAAAAATTAAAATTTAAATGAAACCGCGTTTTTAAAAGGACTTTTACATGACCATCCTCTTGAAACAAGAGCAAAACTAAAATTTCAAGAGCAAAACTAAAATTTTAGAGATAAAGGGATAGTATGATTAGTATAAAGGACTATTTAAATTAAATAAATTAATGTTGGGTCAGAATTTGTAGAATAGGAGAATATGATATTTTAATGAAATCAATTTAACTTAATTTGATGCTAGTCTTAAGACTTTAGGACTAAATTGAAAACCTTCTCAAAGTCTAGGCATGGCCACCCATTATCCAAGCATAATTGCATAAACAGAGTTCTGCCCCTGCCGACGTGGTCTTAATTTTAGAATTCCAGAAATATCCTTGGCGACAAGCACGATAATTATGTAGCAAAATGCAAGCTACCTAACTGCCAAAAAAGTAAATTACCCGATACCAGTGATTTAGTTTAACTAGTTAAATTTTAGATTTATTTTCTAAAGATCATCAGTTCAAGTCTCACAAATCTCAGGATCATTGAAGATTTATATGGTCGTTAACTTCAGGACCCGTGAGATTAGTCGATGTATGCACAAACTGATCTAGACACCCACGTTAATAAAAAATAAAATTACTCAATACTAAAGTGTGAGGTGTTTGCAAATTTTTTTCTTCATTTTAAGTTCTTAGGAAAAAAATATGAAACAATATTATAATTGTACCCACAATGTTTATTATTAATTTAATGATTTAAAAAAAGAGGGGTATTAATTTAGTGAAGAAAATTAGAAACCAACTGCAACAAGCTGTGGTTTCATGCTGAAAGAAAGCTCGTACAAGTGGATTGATTCTGATTAAGAAAAGGTTGGTTAATCTTTATTTTAAAGTTTTGATTTTTTTAAAAAAGAGGGGTATTAATTTAATAGAAAAAAATAGAAATCAACTGCAATGGTTTCATGCTAAGAAAAAAACAAAGCTTGTACAAGTAGATTGATTTTGACTAATTGAGTGTTTGAGAGTGTTTAGATTTCTGAAATTTATATTTTTAACTGTTTTTTAAAAGTATATTTTATTTGAAAAAAAATTAATTAATTATTTTGATATACTAATATAAAAATTAAAAAGAAAAAATTGAAGTATTTTTAAGAAAATAAAACATTTCTCATCACAGTACCATGCCTGTGCTAAGAAAAAGTTGATTAATAATATATGAATTTTTTAAAACTTTTTTTCTTTTGTTTTTTTTTCCTATTTTAAGCATTTAAAACATTCCTTGGCATATATTGCGGGCTTCTGGTGCAATTGCGGCTCCAAACAAACACAAACACATAAGCATTGTGGAAAAGCTCCTTGTTTGCAAGATATTCTGTGCTTCTGGTGTGCGCTAGCCGAATTTAAAGTGCCGAAAATCTTTCTTGTTTCTTAATCCGACAAAGATTTATCTTATGAAATATATATGCATGTACTGGAAAGTACTGCCTGTCTGTGGGAAGGAGGTGCATGCCTAGTGCCTACTTTATTATGAAAAAAAGATGTAAAATGTAGCGAGTGAATTACACGAGGTCGATCTCAAGGTCATATGTAGTTATGTACACACTTCATTTCACTCGAAAGACACTGAAATAATGAAACTCCCATGGTCAAGGGTACCAGGAGAGACAGGCATGCGGTTGCTTTTAATTTCGTAGAATAATGTGGCCTCCAGTGTTCCGAAGTCAAAAGTTCGTGTTTTTATTTTTAAAAAAGATAGTTAGGAAATACGAGTCCATATGTATTTTTAAAAAAATTCAATTTTGTTTTGTTTTTATTAAAAATTAATTTTTTTAATATTTTGAATTGTTTTGGTGAGTTGATTTTAAAAATAATTTTTAAAAAATAAAAAAATCATCATTTTGATGCATTTCAGAATAAAAAAACACTTTAAAAATTAACCACAATCACACTTTTAATGGTTAGGAAGATCTATCGTAATTTCTGAAATCTTATCTCATAATTTATTTTCTTAGTAGTTAAGCTTTAACCATTTTTTATTTTTAATTAGATTTTAAGAAATTAAACAAAGTAATGACCAACTTGTATCAAGTTTTCCGATTAAAAAACTTTACTTGAAAAGAAAGTGTATTTAAAATAATATAAATTCATTGTTAAATTTTCACTAAAAAATATATTTTATATACAACTTTTAGATAAAAATCTTAAAGCGAATCCGGTCCGTTGTACACGTCAAGTATGGACAAGGATTTCAAAAGTCGGACAAAGGAAACACAAATATCAACGATGAATACGATGGCTCTAAACTTTCTTCTCTGGTACTACTCGTTTAAAATAATTATTTCCGTTGGTGTTAATTTAGGAAAACTTTATAGTGATAGTTAGTAATATTTTATTAGTTATTTTTAAAAATTTATTTTGAAAAAATAGATAAATAAAAAAATATAAAACTTATGATCCATTAAAAATAATAAAAAATATCTTCATTTAATAATTTATTTATTTTTATTTTTTAAAAATTAATTTAGAAAATGAGTATCATAAAATTACATATTATTTACTCCATCATAGCATTTCAACCTGGCTAGTAGTGGTGTTCACGATCCGATTCAGTATGGTTTTAACTTAAAAATTCAACCAAACCATAAAATAGTATTCCTTGTTAATATAACCCAGACCGAACCGAGAACCAGTTCAAACAAAACTATTTTTGTTCAGTTCAGGTCGGTTTTTTAGCATTAGTGTGTTTGGTATTGTGGTAGCTGTTATGGTTGTGGTTTGAAAAAAATTGTTTTATAAAAAGTACATTTAGTTGAGGTTGGTTTGAAAAAATAGGTGTTTGGTTAAAACTGTGGTTGAAATTGAGGTTGAAGAAAAAACAGTTTAATATGTTTGGTTAAGAATACTTTTGAAATTGAGGTTATAAAATAATTTAAAAATATATATATTAATATTGATGGTTTTAAATTTAAATATTGTAGAATGAATTACTCCTATTACATCATGAAATAAATAATACTTTATATAAAATATTTTTTATTATTCCATTAAACTATTTATAATTTCATTAGGTATAAAATTCATCCGATAAGAACTACAGTTTTTATAATTTTTTGAGCGTGTAATAAAATTAGATAAAATATTATCAGGTATAAAATTGATATTACAGTGCGAGTGAATTTAATTCACTCTATACTAGTTTTTAGGGAAAAAAAAATATTGTTCACATCACAGTGCGAGTGAATTTAATTCACTCTAAAAAAAACTATTAATAAAATGAACACACTGGAAAAAAAAATTGTTCACGTGAATTGCATTGTTTATTAAGTGAATAGTGCAAGCGAATTGCATTGTTCATTGTTTTTTAAGTGAACAATATATCAATTCGGTGAACAGTGCAATTAGCATGCACAATGCGTGAAAAGCAGGAATTCCTTGCTTTTCATTACCTGCGTTTCGAACGCAAAAATCATGTGGGACCCATGAATAGTAAATCACTTTTTTTTCATTACCAAACGGCTGCAAATTACGTTTTAATTAAAACACAGCCGCAACTGCGTAAGCAAACAGCTTCTTAAAATTAAAAAAATCAGAAACCAATTAAATAAGATTGTTTTTACTGTTGTTGTTGTATCAAAGTCCTCAAACTCCATTTCTCACATAGCTTGTGTATATTAGTAAATGGATGATGAAATAAACTAAGATCTTGAATTATTATCTCTAACATTAGATGATATGATGGACCAAAGTTGAGAGATGAATTAAAGTTTAGATAATTACTTAGATTTGTAAATGCATATGGAGCCATTATATCTACCATTATGTTGGTTGATGATTAGAGTGAAGTGAATGTTATGAAAAGCACTCTAATTAAAACCAGAAAGTGATTGTAGAAGATGTAGCTAGTGTCAAAACTTAAAAAGATGATTTAATATTAAGTTAACACTTAATATAAAAGAAAATAAAAGAGGAGCACAAAGAAAAAGGGGTGGCTAGAAAGGGATGGAATGATTTAGGGTTATGTTTCTTTTTATACATTTTTTAAAGTTATTTAGATTCAATTTAACCGGTCCGGTTTAATCGGCTGAAGTTTTTTGGAACCAAAATCAAATTGGACCGAGTGACTTTTGTTTTATAAAATTTATTTGGTTTTTTCTATTAATTTAGTTTTTATTTATTTATTTGATTTGTTAGTTTTTTTTTAACACTCCTAATAGCTAGTAGCAACAATAAGATAAATTTTAAGATTATTATTTACAGAGAACAAAAACCTTGTCATGTGATTTAACAATTAGTTTAGTATTCAACTATAGTACTAGAAAGTCTTCGAAATGAAGTCATGACCTAAAAATCCTATGCACTCACTACCTGCCGCGAATTACGAATGTACGGAGGAAGTTGGTTGCCGACAACTATATGAGATGGGCAGCGGAATTATATGCCGACTAAACAGAGCTTTTGTTGAAGCGTGTTTTATTATGATTTTAGGTAGGAAAATTTATAATTTTATATAGATGATAGCCATAGAAACTCAAATGGATAAGAAGCATAAAATTGGTGACAAGAAGTTGACAGTTGAATATACAGAAATAATAATAATAATAATAATAATATTAATATACAGAAATAATAATAATAATATTAATATGTTTTCAAAATATATAAATTCATTCTAAAATTATTTTTAAGAAATTTCAAATTAAAAAAAAGTGAAAATATTATGTTTGCCGGCTGTGTGACCCAGTGTATAGCTTAGAAACGAGGTTTCTTATCCTATAAGATCTTTAAAAAATTATGAGTGTATTTGTGAGTGTGATAATGATTGTTTTTTAAAATATTTTTTATGTAGAAATGTATTAAAATAATTTTATTTTTATTTTTTTAAAATTATTTTTAATATCAATACATTAAAATCATCTGAAAATATAAAAAAAATTTAAATTCAAGCAATTGTTTTTTTGTAAAATATAATTTGCAACGTATTTTCAAACAGTTTCTCTAATAATAAAACCGCAGAGTTTGGATATTTTTGAATTATTGATAAACAGAAATTTAAGTAGCCTATCCTAAGTAACCTGGATTAACAAAATAGAATATATGATCTACACTTAACAATATGTCGGAATCATGCTTTCTTTACCGACAGAGGAAAAGGGAAGCATTAAATTACCAATGCCTTTCCTGGTGTCAATAATCCCCCCCACCCCACTCATTATTTTCCATGATTGTTAAGTTTAATCAAATATATGCTTGTCGTTATACCTTCTATCAAGTTTTAGTCATTTTTCAATGGATTGAAATGGAGACTATAACTGATTTTTTAGATTGGCCAATGCTATGCTTTTCTTTTTAAAAAAAATCAAAGGAATAATGCAAATGTGAGGAATGTTAGGTGGTCTTGGGATTACGCTAACCTTTTCTTTTAAAGATGTTTTTCAAATTTGCATTTATCTCGAGAAAATATTATATTTATGTTTTTTTTAGTGTTTTTCAATGTAATATCAAAAAATAAAAAAATTATTTTAATATATTTTTAAATAAAAAATATTTTAAAAAATTAAAGCGGTCAATGAGTTAACAATTTTTTGTCTTATTGTTTTAGAATTAGCTTAAAACATATAGGTCACCTTGGAGAGTTAATGCCAGTTTTATCTCAAGGTATTTCCTCCCTTTCACTGTAAAAAGAATTATTTTAATATATTTTTAAATAAAAATATTTTTGAAAAATACACTATATAACAATATTAAATACACATTAAAAAAATATCACAAAACCATCTTAACCGAAATTTTATATTAGTATCTAAAGTGAACTTACATATGCATATATTAGCTTGTGTAATTAATTAATTTTAATTATATGAAATAATAAGAATAATATTATAAGATTTAAACTAACGACTATTTAATAATAAAAAAGAAACTCCAGTATCATGTTAAAAAAAAACTATCTTAAAGAAAGCTTAACGAACAACCACTTTCCACCATTCTCTTTAAAACGTTCACCACCCGTATCTGAGAGTTAACTTCATGCACACATCACTCCAGATATACAATCAAATATCGTTCCTTCTCAACTGTATCTACCAAGCTACCATATTCCAGATTGCTGCAAGAGGTTCGTTAATCTATTCTTTACTCAAAAGTGCTAAAGCTTGCCAGATCAGGAGATTTAAGACGAGAATAGAAGTCGAAGTGATTCAAATCTTTGAAACCAAAAGCTAAAGAAGTGATCCCACCTGTGCATATATTCCATACAAGTCATTTAGTTTCCTGTAATAGCTAGAGGTATTTCTTTTGATAATCTCCTGCTAGTCTCTGCTCGTTCCTTGAAGGCTTGTATGCTCCAAGGCATGGTCCAGATATACAAGATCCTTCATGGTGCAATACGTTGAGATCAGCTGATTGGAGAGGAGGGAAAGAGATGGGAGTCTGATCAGTACTTTTCTTGAATAGACGAAACATATTTTGATGGGGTAAAGAGGGGTAAAGTCGCTTGAGTATATGATACAGCTTGAAGCGTTTACTTCATTGCTTTGGTTTTGCATCTTCTTCCTATTTCTCCCTTTCTTTTTTGGTATAAAAAATTTACTTCGTTGATTATCCTTTGTATCAGTGTTGTAATTGGCCAAATTTTTCGTACTTTATAATAACACATTAACTATACCTACTATACCTAGATATTTTTCTTTACATATAAGAATTTTATATTCAGAGCCGCGGCATAGCTCGAAATTATCTAGTATATAATGTGTGGAGGAGTGCTAGCTATTGATATCAAAGGAGAGACAGGGGAAAGCAACTAACGAAAACTCTTTCTTGCTGATGCAGAGGTCACCATTGATTGTTCTCTCTGTTTCCTAGAAGCCTGTCAAAGAATTTCTGAGATTACTCCAGCAGCTGGTTTGTGACTTCTTCCACATTTTTGCTCTGCACTTTCTTTATTACAACAATTCTCTTAGATTGCCATATGTATGGAGACTAACTCATGACATCAACTCTAAGGGAGGCTTGGGATTACAGTATGGTGTCTGTGTGTTCTGTTCAATTTTACATTTTATTCTGAAATGAAACTTGAAATGAAAACATGATCTTGTTCTCTTCTGGGGGTCCCATGCTTCTTCTTCTTCTTCTTCTTGCTATGAATGAAAGATTTTATGATCATAGAGAATATGTTATAGGGAAGGTTTCTTAAAGCTTTATGCTTCTGTTTTTTTTTGGTTCTAGAAAATTAATGAAGAATTACGCCTGCAGAAAATGGATTTAAGACAACTTTAACCAATTGATTAAGTGTTTTACGGACTGCTGGTGCTATTTCGATTAAATTTTAGTATAATAAACACAATTAATTCATCATGAATAGGAAGTGAAAATAATATTAATTAAGCCGTATAACATGATGTATAATTTATCACATCTTAAAGAAAATATCTGGCCAGGTAACATTTTTTTTTTTTGGATTGACTAGACTTTAAATAGATTATGCTGATTTTGAACAACCAAACGGACAGCAAATCTAACTTTTCATGATTTTCTTAAGATAATTCTTTACACGTGTCTAGTAAATGATGAAGAACTTTAAAAAAACCTTAATAATAGTAAAAGGTGGCCTGCCTTCGTGGGACGTGGGAGTCTCCTGCCAGCAAGGTGTTTGTTTGATTGTCTATTTTTAGTAAGGTGGCCACGTGGCATCCACAGAAAATTGCTTTCCGTGTCCTGAGTGCTTATCTTGGCAATCCCCTCATATCCTTGCCTCGTGCCTCCATGACGCAGCATCAATGCTGTCGGCTGGATTTGATATTTATTTTGGATCCTTATCTGTTTGCTGCCCCCCTCAATTTATTTATTTTTAATTTTTTAATTTTAAAATCATTTCAAGCAGGTTTAGAAATATAGAAATATAGTTGTAGTTGTTTTTTAAAATATTTTTTATGTTGAAATTTATTAAAATAGTATTTTTTTATTTTTTAAAAATTATTTTTGAAATTATTACGTTAAAACAATTTAAAATATATATAAAAATTAATTTTTAATAAAAATAAATAAAATAAATTTTTAAAAAAATACGAAGACAACCACGTTCCAATCTCCGTTAATATCTTCAAACACTGACCTCGAACTAGATAGATGATTGTTATTTTTCTTTGCTAATATAATTACAGTTATTGAGCTTTTTTTTTTTTTATTATTATTATCACCGTTGAAAGTGCCTTTTGATGTGAAGTGAATCGTCACACTGTTTATTTTGCTGCTGCGGCAGCATTCTATTTTCGTTTTGATTATGTAAATTAACTATAGATTTCATTTTATAGGATTAATTAGCTTTTTCTTGGGAGCAGCAGCAGCACTGCCAACCACTTCACTTGATCGGGTAAGCGTAATAGTACCTGTACTTTATAATTAATTTCACTCCAGTACTTCAACTTTAGATATGTTTTTAACTGAATGCTTTCGTTAGTTTTCCTTTACAATTCAATTATTTTTCCCTAAATACCCTCCATTTCTTTTCAGTTTTTCCTTCACATACTATAAAAAAATTAAAATAAAATCAATTTTTTTAAATTAGCATTCTAACCGTAGTCAAGATACTAATTTATGATTTCTAAAAACAGAAGGACAAATTCAACAATTAATCGAAAATACAAGGACTACATACCGTAGTCAAGATACTAATTTATGATTTCCAAAAACAAAAGGACAAATTCAACAATTAATCGAAAATACAAGGGCTAGATAAATTAGCATTCTAACCACTTTCTTACCCAACCACCCCTAATTTTTACCTTGTTAAAATCCGGTAAAACAGCTTCTCATAAAAAAAAAAACATTAACCCTCTCGACATTTACTTTTAACCACGGTAAAAAAAATGCCGGGAAACCTCTCCCAGCCTGCTGTTCTCATCATCCTTCCGTATCATGAAACAGTAAAATACAGTTATAAATACACTCTACTACAGTTGGCCTAGCCTACTGTTTTATCACTTCGAACAGTTTTTTTTTTTTTAATTTATTTTTTAAATCTCATTTTTAAGCAAGCAGGCAGAAGTTATTGTTGAGGGTGTAGATTTTTTTGAAAAGAGTAACTGTTTTTTTTAAATGATTTTAATGATGGAAAAAGTAACTGAAAATGAGATGATTTTTCTGACGGTGGTGCCATCTCCCCGACGACAGAAATAAGAGAATGACAAGTTTGTTTAAAGGCTCGCCGTGTATACGCCAGCAAGATGATTTGGAAGCTGGTGAAAATCGTTCTACTGACGTCGGCCGTGATGCCAACTCTTCGTCTGGTCCTTTTGATATCGTCAGCACCAAAAACGCTCCCATCGACAGCCTCCGCAGATGGCGGGTACGTTCTCGAGTCTCTCTGTGTTTGTTTTTGCGATTTATAAGGTAAGGTAATTAGTTTTTATTTTATGTTTCTAATGTAAATGCGTGTGGATTTCGTAGAAAGCTGCGCTCGTGCTTAATGCTTCTAGAAGATTCCGATATACTCTGGACTTGAAGAAGGAAGAGGAGAAGAGGAGAATATTAAGCAAGATAAGAGCACATGCGCAAGTGATTTGGGTAAATAATGCTTTAGATTTAATTAATAATGATAATAATTATATTTTTTTATAATGTTTTGATTTGCAGGGGGTTATGTTTTGTTAATTTTTATTTTTTTTGGCATTGTATTAGGCTGCACATCTTTTCAAGGAAGCTGGGAATAATAGAGTAAATGGTACTTTCCCGTTCCTTTACCGTGCTTAATGTGGTGTGGTTTTGTTACCACAGCATGATATGGTTTGATTAGGCGATAATTATGATAATTGTTTGAATATTTGTGCTCATTATCATGTGTTATGAAATGATTATTATATTTGTCGCTTTCTTGTTCGTTTGCTGTATTTAGCGTGAAATAATCATTTGTTTGTTCAGAATTTTGGATGTGTTATCTGGTCTTTTATTCATTTCTTTGTTGATTTCATCTCCCCCCACTTATGTTTCTTTCTTTTTGTTTGCTTGATGTTATTTGCTGCGAAGGGCATTGTGTCTTGCTGGAAAATCGTTGGCATTCTTTTTCTTGGTCGTATTTGTTTATTTTTATTTCATGGTTCTCATTTTGACAGATGGTTACTTTGGTCTGATGCACGGTGGAATTTTTGAAGTTTATATTGGATACTGTTTATAATAAGATTTCCTGTTAATTTTTTTGGTGTGTTTGTTGAACGGGTAATTTATGATTTCTCCGAGATGTTCAGTGCACCACAGGTTTTTAATTGCATTCTCGTCACAAGAAGTATGGTTTGAAAATGTTATACTGTGCTGTTAGTATGTGAACTAAACGAAATTTGGGGATGGCAGGAGACACAGAACCACATCCACCCCCCACTGGTGATTTTGGAATTAGCGTGGGGCAAATTTCTGTAATCACGAGGGATCATGATCATAATGCTTTGGAGGCACTCGGTGGGGTAAGTCTACCACTCTCTTTGTTCTCTGTATCATTTTACTATTCGTATCTTAGATTCATTTTCTTATTTTATATCTACACCAGGTAAAAGGGGTTGCAGATGCATTGAAAACTGATATAGAGAAGGGAATTCATGAAGATGATGCTGATTTATTGAAACGGAAGAATGCATTTGGATCAAATACATATCCTCAGAAAAAAGGAAGGAGTTTTTGGGTAACTTCTTTTGCAGATTTGTACTTAGTATCATTGCTTACTTTTCCTTCTTTTTTTCCCCTTCTTTCTCTACTTCTTTGACCAAAAAAGAAGAAGTGGAGTACTGTAGACCCTTGATTGAATTTAGTATGGTGCTTTCTGTAGATGTTCCTTTGGGAAGCTTGGCAAGATCTTACTTTGATCATATTGATGGTAGCTGCAGTGGCCTCTTTGGTGCTGGGTATGAAGACAGAGGTGAGTTTCTGCAGGGCATAACTGATTGTGCCACCATTATTTGACCATATAAACCAGAAGAATGCTTCATCCAGAGCTTTCAATGAATCGATTCATTTAACTTTCGATAACCTGATCCTCGCTTCTTGGAGGCAAATAAATTTTGGTTTCCCTTGTGCTTACATTATATACACGGCAATAATCTGGTTTGCTTTTGGGAAACAAGATTGATGGTTGATTAAGAAAAAGAATCATACGATTGCAGTCCACACATATAAACATAGGGATGTAAACACACAGACACACAAAAAATAATGAAAAAAAGATGGCATTGGTGCATTAAAACACTAGAAAATTGCCAATAAGTTCATCTAGTTTCTTGAATGTGGTCTCCATGTCAACTTGCGTGCTATATGTTTTTGTAACGGTTCCTTGACCTTTATCTGATCAATAAATTGTTGTTTACTTATTCAGAGGGTCTTGCACTTTCTTTTGCAGGGTGTTAAGGAAGGATGGTATGAAGGGGCCAGCATTGCTTTTGCAGTTATTCTTGTCATTGTTGTGACAGGTATGGAGATGCATTTATAGCGCTTTATGTATTTGAATTGGGAAAAATTAAGTTTTGTATAGAGTAGCAAATTAGTGGATCCCCCATTGCTTAGTAGAGTTTTTTGTTTTAATCTTCTCAGGATAATACTTATGTGATTCAGTTACAATGTTAAGTTTGTCAAATCTATTTGGTTTCTTGTGTTAAAATTCCTATAGATGAAACACTGTGGTTGGTCTTGTAGGATGACGCCTGGTGCCTTGTTACATATTTGTGCTGTGTTTACCTGCATTTCTTTGTATCGATTTCTGTTGCTGGATGTGTGGGTGTGTGTTGAATTTACAAAAAACTTCCCAATAACAATCACAAAACTGTTACTTGCTGCAAATATTGGAAATAGAAGAGATTCTAAGCAACAACAATATTGCTTAATTAACAGAACTACCATTAATGCAGAAGTGAACAAAAAATGGAGAACCATTGACTGTTTTGGCTTTGATATATTGAATCCATTCACATCGATCCATCTAACTATGCCAATATATATATGAATGCTATGCGTTATTATTTGATTATAATAATGCCTGAAATCTTGAACTGCTATAAAGTGCTATAATTTTTGCAAATGCTGTGTCATCATTTGCCAGTTCACGTTGATCCATTTAAGTATGCCAATATATATAGGTTTTTGCGAATGCTGTGTTATTATTTGACTATAATAATGCTTGAACTGCTATAAAGTGCTATAATTTTTCAGAAGTGGCAGAATACTTGTCTGACCTACCAGCTTTTTTGGTATTTGTCATTTATCCTGTTTGTCTTTGTTCATCTAGTTGGGAAGATCAAAGAAAAGCCTTCAACTGTGATTTGCTTGCTTTATTGGATTTCTTAATGTTTGAATGAGTTATTTAGTATGATAGGAGAGACCTGTTGGGGGGCTAGCCAAATATCACTGGTGGGTCATATAAGATACTTAGAGTCATGTCTTAGACAATCTGGTCATGCTCTCTGGTCATTTTGTTAAAAGTCCAAATTTTCTTCCAAGGACTAGCATGATGGAGATGATGTTATATATCATAGATGGATATGAGTGTTTTGCTTTTTTCTGTGGTCACTAATATTAGCTTGAACTTTGAGCACCTACTAGAATCATTTTCTATATGTCCTCCTCTTCCTTTCTTTCTTCAGCTATAAGTGACTACAAACAATCTCTTCAGTTTCAAAATTTAAACGAGGAGAAGAGAAACATACATTTGGAGGTGCCTTTCTACTATGGCAGTTTTATTTTATTTTATTTTTAATTATGGGCATTTATTTGTCTTGTACTTTAAATTTAAATTTAAAGGCTCCTGTGTAGGTTACCAGAGGAGGTAGAAGAGTTGAAGTTTCAATATATGATATTGTTGCTGGTGATGTTATACCCCTTAACATTGGTGATCAGGTAATTTTCATTTTCTGGTAATTTCATTTCTTGTAATTTTCATTTTCTTACCCTACTTCATTGGCGTCCTTCATATTTCTCCAGGTTCCTGCTGATGGAATTTTAATTACTGGTCACTCCCTTGCTATTGATGAATCAAGCATGACTGGAGAAAGCAAGATTGTAAGCCTTGGATTTATATTTCAACTTGCTGATATTGCATTATTACGCTCGTTGTATTCAAGTTTGATTGCTTTTTTTTCAGGTCCAAAAGAATTCCAGGGAACCGTTTCTAATGTCTGGCTGCAAAGTTGCAGATGGTAGTGGCACTATGCTGGTAAAATTTAAATGTTCTCATTTTTCTTCTCTTTCTATTCCCCTCTGCTAAGTACAATAATTTTCACCTTTTTAAAAATCCATCTTGTTGGCTCATCGAAGGCAACTAATGGAGGGATACAGTTAGGGTCTCGACATTGTTTTTGGTTTCTATGTATTTGAAAGGAAATAAGAGAGTAAAAAGAGGGAAAAAGGCTGGTAGTACGTGCAGCAATCTTTTTGTTTGTCCTTGAGGGACCGAGGGTTTGTCTTCAACCCAGCCTTACCCTATCCCTTTTACTCTGCATGGGGTATTCGGATCCCTCTCACATTCATTTGGACATGATATTTTAATTGTAGCCTTTATTTACCTTGCTAGCTTACGTGTCTTTCATGGTAGGGGTTGATGGTTTATTGGCCTCTATTTACCTTGCTAGCTTACGTGTCTTTTGTTTTTTCCATTGTCTGCAGGTAACAGGTGTTGGAATTAATACTGAATGGGGGTTGCTCATGGCTAGTATATCAGAAGACAATGGTGAAGAAACACCTTTGCAGGTTGGTTTTCTCAATATTGGTTTGTAATAACCTTTATATTATAAGCATCATATTTACTGTTAGTGACTGCTTACAGGTGCGCTTGAATGGGGTCGCAACTTTCATTGGTATTGTGGGGCTGACAGTAGCTTTGCTTGTCTTGGTAGTCCTCTTGGTCAGGTAACTGCGATATCTTTTTCTGCCCTCTTCACCTCTCTTTATGTCTGTATGTTGAATTTGCAAATTTGATCCAACAGATATTTCACTGGACATACAAAAAACTTTGATGGAAGTCCTGAGTTCGTAGCGGGTAAAACAAAAGTTAGTAAAGCAGTAGATGGAGCCGTTAAAATTCTGACTGTCGCGGTATGTGCTCCTTTCTTCAAGCATTCTCCTTAATCTCCATATGCCTCTGATTAACTAACTTTATAATCCTTGTAGGTCACCATTGTTGTAGTTGCAGTGCCTGAAGGGCTTCCCTTAGCAGTTACTTTAACGTGAGTTTACCTTCTTGTAAAATTAGTCCAGTATCTTGGGCAACATTGTTTATCCAAACATCATCCATTATTTTCTTTCATCAGCTGTCATCACAAGTTCAAATTACTACTATCTTTCATTAACCCATGCATTTTGTGCTGTTAAAAAAAAAACAAAACCCATGCATTTTATTATTACCTTTTGTAGCAGATTAATTCCCATCTTTCCTTTTATATAGCAGGTGATGTTACCTCTGACTTTCATATACTGGTTTCATGATTGAATATCTTATGCTTAAAATAGACTCGCTTTCTCGTTGTTGTTTTTTTCTTCTATGACAGTCTTGCATACTCGATGAGAAAAATGATGAGAGATAAGGCTTTGGTATGTGATGTTCTATATTATTGTTGGTGGTTTTGATGACCTTGACACTCTGTGGCTTAAATAGAAATTGAATCGCAGGTGCGCCGGCTTTCTGCTTGTGAAACCATGGGCTCTGCCACCACTATTTGCAGTGATAAGACTGGAACTTTGACCTTGAATCAGGTGAATCTTGAGGAAAAGATTGTTCTCATAGCTTTTCCTTGACTTGGATGGGGGAGTGAGTAATAGGGTCAGTGTCTTTCTTCTCGCGTTAATTTCAAAGACCTCTTTGATTCACAGATGACCGTTGTGGAAGCTTTTTCTGGAGGGAAAAAAATGGATCTTCCTGAAAGTAAATCACAATTGCCTCCTATTTTGTCTTCTTTACTTATTGAAGGTATTGCACAAAACACAACCGGCAGTGTTTTTGTTCCTGAGGTAAGTTCAAGGGATTTCTCATGCTTTTTTTTCTTAAATATGAAAAATGTAATTGAGCAGCTGATCAAGTATCCAGGGCATCATATGATTTGCTGTCACTGCTCTTTGGCAGGGAGGTGGAGATCTAGAGATTTCTGGATCGCCAACAGAAAAGGCCATTATGGGATGGGCAATCAAGGTCTGTTTTTTAACTTGCTCTTGTTTGCTATAAGGTGAAATTTTGAATTCTAAATCAGATCATGGGTATTCCTTGTTGGTAGCTGGGGATGAATTTTGATGCTGTCCGATCTGAATCGAATGTCATTCATGTATTCCCATTCAACTCTGAGAAGAAAAAAGGCGGGGTGGCACTACAGCTGGTAATATAACTACATTGTTAATTTGTTATATTATAGTAACCTTAGTGAAAGCAAATTGACAGTCCAGTATGGGACTGTGCTTTGGGAAAAGTTGATTTTTGTTTGGTGCTTCTCTTTCTCTTTAAAAGAGTATCAAGTACATACTATCCTTCATTTCTAAGATTGTGAAAAGCCCAAGAGTGTGTTGTTATTGTTTTTTGTAACTCAACTCATTTATGTTAAATACCAATTGAACCGTTACCTTTATGATTCATCCATTGCACCAATCTGCTAAAACTGAGACCTATAGAACCTTGCTTGTGTGTATGAAGTAATTCGACTCATTTGAACATCGTTGACTAGCAATACTCAGAATTCTTTCTTTTGCTAAAGTTTTGGTGGGCAATAAAAATAGCGCAGTAAAATTTATTTTCTATGCAATTCATAAACTCTAGATATCATGGCCTACAATATTTTTTATACAGGCCAGAAATGTAGTCCATATATAATTAGGAAACTAATTGAAAATTGTGAATTTGAACCAATATTGTATTCTGCTCTTAGATGTGATTCAAAATTGTTTAATTTTTACAGCCCAACTCTCAAGTGCATATACATTGGAAGGGGGCTGCCGAAATAGTCTTAGCCTCATGTACAAAATATGTTGATGCAAGTGGTAACACAGTGCCATTGGATCAAGACAAGGTTGGTTTAAATGGTTGCTTTCTCTGATTAAGTTTGTCCATGTATTGTGTTTGGTAAAAGGAGGTTAGTCACAGTTCTTTGAGTGGAAATGTTGTTTTCTGTTCTCTCTCACATCAGACTTTTCTCTTTATTTGGAGAACTGAAAAGCAATAATGTTTGTTTCATCATTTTAAGAGGCACCTGCTATTGTTGATGGCATCATTCATATTATAATAGGATTCTTTTTGGTGAAACTGGTGATTGATTTCAGGTGTCGTTTTTTAAGAAAGCTATTGAAGATATGGCTTGCAGTAGTTTGCGTTGTGTTTCCATTGCGTATAGAACATATGACATGGACAAAGTTCCAGCTGATGAACAACAACTAGCTCAATGGGTGATTCCTCAAGATGATCTTGTTTTGCTTGCAATTATTGGCATAAAGGTACATGTTGCCGTATGGTTGAGATTATCATTTATCCCACTTGTTTACGATGACATCCTTATTTATCACACCAAGAAACTGTTCTACTAATGGCCTTGTGAGATGCAACTAATTTACTCATTAACTTTGTTGATTTATGTAATCTAGTTTTGCTTCACTTGGCTCTTAACATTTATATTTACACAATTTTGTTTCACTCAGCTGCTGAACATTTACATTTTCGCATATAATTAAATTTTATTTCAGACTGTTATGATTTATATTTGCATGCTACCTTGTATATAAAATTATGCAGGACCCATGTCGTCCAGGTGTGAGAGATGCTGTTCGACTGTGCCAAAATGCTGGTGTTAAGGTATTTTTGCTTGTCATGTTTTAACCCGTCTGTGTGATTGATATGCTATCAGTTATTTGTTGTATAACGCTGCAATTTCTTTTTTGCTCGCCAACCTTTTTTGTATTATAAAAGCTCTGTTGGATTCATTCTTCAGCATGCTGAATGCTGGTTTCTGATAACTTTGAACTTGTATCAATTCTGGTATGAACGATTATTTTGGAAAAACAATTTGGGATATACATAACAGATTTATTTTTCCTTTAGAATTTCTGAACCACATATTTTAGGTCATTATTTATTTATTTTCTAATTTTTGTGTGCTCGTTTCCTTTGAAATTACTAAGCTTTTGATATCTTGCTCTATATTGATGGCAATGCTCCTATGTCTTGGTCTCTCCCATCTCCTAGAGAGTCAAGTCATAGTGATATTTGATGCTCAGCTAGTTTTATTTCTCTTTCTACTTTGCTTTGTTTTCCCTTAAATATAAAAATAGTTTGATTGAGTTGAATATAATTGTTATCTAGGTTTTAGTTTTGAATGTTAATGCTGTTCATTCTTTTATGCTTGCAATTTGGAAGATTGTTGCTATTGGGTCAAATATAATTCTATATTGGAGAGTTTTCTCAAATTAAGGGGGAAATGCATTGAAACAGGTTTTGGTTCCTAAGATAGATCCTGCTTTTATTTCTTCCACACTTAAAATATTTAAAAGCAGCCAAGGACAGCTGATTTTGTTCATAAACTTTAACTATAGTTTTGCTGGGAGGTGATTCTGAAAGTGTGGGAAATTCTTTTCCTGCTGAGCTCTCTCTCTCTCTCACACACGCAGTCTTTATAAATTTACCTTTTGAGAGCATGAAATTGGTCCTGATAAACAACATGAGACCTCTATTGACCTGCAAACATAAATTGGTGGTCAAGAAGTTTAAGTGAAGTGCAGATTACTTTCTATTTCCCTGTTTCCTGTTACTGGGTCTTGTTGGGAAGTCATCTGAACTTTTTCTAATTATTGTGTTGCTTGCAGACGTTTTTAGCCATCAAGATTCTGTAATTGTATGCATCAATTAAACAAAATAGAACATTATATGGTTATGATTGAGTTACAATTACATGAAGTCTAGTGTTACAATTTTATTTTTGTATCAAGTTGATGCCATTCCACAAATAGGAGTGTTGAATCTTAGACCCTTCTTCATTAATACATGCTTATTTGATTATGCCAGGCATTGAATTAATAACAAGGAACTTTTGTACATAGGTTCGCATGGTAACTGGTGACAATCCTCAAACTGCTAAAGCAATTGCTTTGGAATGTGGGATACTGAGCTCAGAAGAAGATGCTGTGGAGCCTAATGTTATTGAAGGAAGAGTGTTTCGTGAATATTCAGATTCAGAAAGAGAAGACATCGCAGAGAAGATCTCAGTAAGAATTAATTGTCTCCATTTGTTATCAGTTTTTTCTGTTTTTGTATATTTGCAAATTGTCTAATACTTAAAAGAGCCAAATTTCTTAAAAACATGTGCTATTCAAAATCTTTTAGGTGATGGGGAGGTCTTCTCCGAATGACAAGCTTTTGCTTGTGCAAGCATTGAAAAGGAGGGGACATGTTGTTGCTGTAACTGGAGATGGAACAAATGATGCTCCTGCATTGCATGAGGTTTGATTTTTTTTTTAATGCTGTTACAATTGTTCCATGCATTCAAAGAAAGAGTGCCACACAGTTCATTTGGAGGAAGTTTGGTGGAAGTTTAGAATTCAAAATGTATCTGGAAGTAAGGGTCCTATATCTGAGGCATTTCTCCTAACTGGTTCCTTTCCCTAATATGTGCAGCCACCTTTCATTATCTGGTCGATGATTTCAAGTGCTAATTTTTTTTTCACAAAACAGTGGTTTTGGTTAATAATTTCAATGCTTAGTTTTCTAACAAAACAAATTTGAATTGGTTTGGGTTGAGATCTTTGCTTAAGAGAATAGTGCAGAGCCCTAGTTTTGTTATGTTTCTGTATTAATGGTTCTTAATATTTTTATAATCAGTTATCTCTTTTCACAAGGTACTCTGACTTGCTACATTGCTATTATTCATTTTTTGAGTTCAGGCAGACATTGGTCTCTCAATGGGTATTCAAGGCACAGAAGTTGCTAAAGAGAGCTCAGATATCATAATTTTGGACGACAATTTTGCTTCAGTCGTGAAGGTTGACACTGTTTTCAGCTAATTTAGTTTGAATTAGAATCCTCGCTTTTTTATGCTATTGCAGGACATCAGATTCTTCAAAATTATCTTCTTGACTTGTAGCAGTAGATCAAGGTCTTAGGCCTTTTGTTGCTACTCACTACGACCATAGACTAACTAAATATTATTGAACGCCCAAGTTGATAAGCATTTTAGGGCCAAAGTTGTGCTATTATTATTTCATTCTTTTTGAAAGTGCAAGTTTCAATTATTTTAAATGTCTCCTTAATGCAGGTTGTCCGTTGGGGTAGATCTGTATATGCAAATATCCAGAAATTTATTCAGTTTCAGCTTACAGTTAATGTTGCAGCTCTCATTATAAATGTTGTGTCTGCAATGTCTTCTGGTGAAGTCCCATTGAATGCAGTGCAGGTATTTTCACTCCTAGTATCACACAACTAAAAAAGGTTAACTGTTTCAGTTAGTCTGTATTCATGCTAATGTTTCTATCTATTAATACAGCTCCTTTGGGTTAATCTTATCATGGATACTCTTGGAGCACTGGCACTGGCTACTGAGCCTCCAACAGATCACCTGATGAATAGATCTCCAGTTGGTCGCCGGTAAGAAATGCTACGTTGGTTGGCACCTTGTCGGTGTATAAAATGTTGAAAATTTTAAAACTGAACTCGACCTGTTCTATGCTTAGAACAGTGTCCTCCTTTCTTTGTAATACAATGAGTTGAAAATTTTATCTGGAAAGTTTTAGAATTGGAGACGCCATGTTGATTTGTCCAAGCATTTTATGCCTGGGATATTGGATGTATGTATGTTACAACTAGTGTCTCATCTGGACTTTAGAGAAGTAGATGGCTCTGTTTTAGTTCGATTCTTGAACCTGATTGATGGCTTCCCCTTACTAAAATTTCAAACCTTCCTACCTCAGCCTAAAACTCAGCCATTTGTTTGCGTTTTGTTATTATTAGATAACTTGTGTGAGTAATAGTATATGTTTCTTCTGTAAAAATGGTGGTGCCTTTATTCTATAAAGATATTTCCCAGGTAAAATGTCTCAGTTCTGGTCTTTAATTTACTTGGTGTCTCATTATGTTCCTTTTGTTTCTCTGTTATCAAAATAACTGGGACATGGTTTTGCATTTTCTATGATTTACCTCATTGTGTATACACATTTTCAGGGAACCACTAATAACAAATATCATGTGGAGGAACCTGCTGGTACAGGTACGTTTTAGTGTTTGGTTTTATTCTATCTATCTTGTCAATATTAACACTTCAAATTGCTATAAATTTTCTGCTTAGTTTGTTTTTTTTTTTTTTCCAGTCACATAACATACAATAATGGTAACTGTTGATTGTGGTTTCTAAAATTTTAGGCAGCATATCAAGTGACCGTGCTCCTTGTCCTTAATTTTCGAGGAGAGAGTATACTAGGTTTGGAGCATGAGACCCCTCAGCGTGCGATCGAAGTGAAGAATACCTTGATATTCAATGCATTTGTGCTCTGTCAGGTAAGTCTTTTAACTGCTCTTAATAAACTGAAGGAACAAACAATTAAAATGATTCCAGTTAAATTCCATTATAGCATTGTTGTATTATTTGGTTGTTGAGAGTTCCTAACTACAAGGCATGATAAGGGACTAATTTTTTGAAATGTAGATCTTCAACGAATTTAATGCCCGGAAACCAGATGAAATCAATATTTTCAAAGGGATTTCAAAAAACCACCTATTCATTGCTATAATTGGAATAACACTTGTACTTCAGGTAAGAGCAGTTATATTAGCCCCTCTTAAATTCTTCAATGCCCTAGGTTTTGGGCCTTTTTTGTGCTGTCCATGAACATTAATATTATTATTTTTTTCTCGCGTGTGTTTTTATAGGTAATCATAGTTGAGTTCGTTGGAAAGTTTACTTCTACCGTCAAGCTCAATTGGAAACAGTGGCTGATTTCAATTATTATTGGTTTTATCGGGTAAGTGAAGTGATTTTCTTCAAATGTCATTTATGAATATGGTGTAAGAAGCAAACACGAGATATCCTTTCCAGAAAACATCCTATGTGTGTTATTCTCAAACCATTTAGCTCATGTTTGCATGCCTGAACTCATAGTTTTTTTTTTTTTAATTATTTTTTTCTGTCCAATCAGCTGGCCGCTTGCTGCTCTCGCTAAACTGATACCTGTTCCACAAACTCCTTTGCACAAGTTCTTTACAAATATGTGTAATCGACGTGCCAAGTCTTCCAAGTCTTCCAAGTCTTCCAAGTAAGAGTCTTTCGATATTTGTCTGTTCATCTTTCCTTCTTCAAGTGGGCATCAATTTAATTTGACATACCGGGTCTGATATTTCTCAATTAATGTCTTTCAGGTCATCATCAGTAGAGGTCACTAACAATTCACAGCACTAACACCGACCTGCCTAATGTAAATTTACTAGCTCTGTCAGCACTCTCTCTCCATTTTTGCTTCGTAGGATGATACAGATCTACACAGATGGCGACATGCTTGTGAATAAAATCTATCACCGGTGGGTTTTTTTTTTTTTTTTTTTTTTTTTTTTTGCACTGATCGCTTCAGGCTTCAGTTCTTATTAGCGAGGGTTGTTTAGGAGAAAAACCGGTGCCTTTATTTTTGCTTGGTAAATATTTTTTCATATAGATTGTGTTTCCATGTATGAAATGTTTGTAATCGAATGCGGTGAGGACACTTGGACCTGAAACACAGTTTATACCCCATGTTTGGCTGTAGTAAAATAGGGGATAGCCCAATATTTTATGTAGTGCGCCATAATTCTATTTGCTGGTTTTGATTAGGGTTTCTTTGTTTTGTTAATTTTCTAAAATATGGTTTTGGATTATTGATGATGAAATAAGAAAAGTTACTCTTCTTTCTCTCCTCCGCCTCCTCCTCTTCTAATCTTTTCTCCTTTTTTCCAAATCTTCTCTTCTTCGGCTGCTCTCCTTCTCCCCCCTAGCTTTCTTATTCTCTTATTTTTGTTCAATTTTCTGTAACCAATTGATATAAACTATTTAAACCCACCCCTTTTCAAACCATCATCTTTCACCAGCCAGTTTCCACGCATAGCACATATCCTCCACGGGGCCCCTTTTCACACTGATTAACGAAGATTAACGAAGCCCCTACGGTCGATCAATATTCTATCACCACAACCCTTTCCCTCAAATCACGACAGGTCTGGACCTACAAATAACCCAACAACCCCATCATAGATAAAACCCAACGCCAGCCAGCCAGCCACCCACTGCCATAAAAACACACCACAAACCACAAAAAGGCCAAAAGTCAGAACACAAAGCTAGAAATAAACATGAAATGAGTGAAAGTTGGGGTTTCCATTTAGATGCGAAGCATTAGTTTAGTTGAGAGTAAGGGATGAAAGAGACTTGAAGAGTGTTTCGTCTCTCTTTTGAAATTCACAAGTTGTTGTGCATCATTTATCATTTGATTTCAAAGGATTCGATTGTAATTTTATTTTTATCTTGAAAAAAAATAAGTGACAGAAAAGTCAATGTAAAAATATATTAAAAAAATAAAATAAAAAAAACATTAAGAAAATCCACAAAAAAGCGATAACATCAATAAAATATCAGCATAGTCATGAAGTTATATTTGACGCGGTGGAGTTCCTTCGACCCCCGAGAAAATTGGTAAGGACACAATATATGATCCTTTTGGTTTGTGTTTTGGCTTTAATTTAGAAATAGAAAAGAAAAAGGAGAGGATTCTTCGTGTTTAAACATACTGATAAATGACAACACAAATTCGTGTCTTGAGATGAGCTTCAATGGAGTCAAATATCACTTGGCATTTCCGGATCCAATCCTAGTGGAAGTAACAAATTCGTGTCCATCCACGATCCACGCCTTGGAGACCCAAAAGATGCTCAGGTTACTAAAAGAATTGACATAAGAAAAGAATCAGCACTCTGTTGTTGTCAAAGGGATTTATATACTTGTTGATGGGAGTTTTTTTTATATATAGGAAAATTGATATTTTTTTTGTTTATTTTATATTTTTCTATTCTTTTATGATATTTTTCTAGCTTTTTTTTTTTTTTTTTTTTTCTATTTGAAAGGAACATTCTTCTTAGTTTATTTGTTCTATTTAGTATTATTAGAGTTTTCTAGTTTTTTCTATATAAAATATTGTAATAGCTTTTTCGCTATCAAAAAATCATCTCATCAAAAGCTTACGCTGTTAAATAAGACCCTAAAATATGATTCATATAATTTTTCTATCACACCCTCAAGCGCAAGCCCTTTGACTCATATTACCTTGTGCTTAATTTTTTATTAAATAAAATGAGAGTGATGAAATTTGAACTCGTGACTACTTAGTCAACAAAGCTCAAGCTCTGATATCATGTCAAAGAATCATCTCACTCAAAAGTTTAAGCTGTTAGGTGAAATCCCAAGATATGATTTATATAATTCTCTAATATTGGCTAGTGGAGACATGGATGAATACAAATTGAATATTTTGATTGACTCCCCATGTTTATAGTGCTCTTGGTTTTTTAGGGTTTTGACTTCTAGCAAACCTTTTATCCAATGCTTTCGTCTATTTCTGTTGTTATCAGAGCCCGACGATTTTTTATGATCATTTTACTTTGCTGCGTACTACAGAATAACCATGGCTAAAAAAAAACTTGACGATCCTTAATGATAATTTTGTTTTGTTGTATGCTATAAAATAATTATGTCTGGAAAAGAGCCCAACAATCCTAGGTTATTTACTTGTTGTGTATTGCAAATACTTGCTTGCTAAATCAAGTTGTATTAACTTTTTTTATATATAAAAATATATATTTTATTGGTTAATTTTAATTCTCTCCATTTTTAATTCTTTATTCTTTACTATTATGCTTTTCTAGTTTTATTCCTCTTTTCATTTTCATTTATTTTCTATATCCTTTCCCTCTGGTTGTCGTAGCAGTATAAATCACAATTATTAAACTTAAATTTGGGTTAATCTAGGATCTACCTTGTATGGGTTTTTTAAAAAATATTCGATAGTTGATCCAATCAAAAATGAACGATAACCCATGACATAATTGACTCGTCGAAAAACAAAAACATTCCAAAATAATACTGTACTGACTTAAAAAAATAAAATTAAAACTATATTATTTCAATCAAATCGAGTGCACAGACTTTGGTACGGTTTTCATTGTAATGGCACAAATAAGATTCCAATAGGGAGTCCTTAATTTCTTCTCCTGCTTTGAAAATTGCAATGACAATTACCCTTCGACCAATCACCAGATTCAAACTGGCACTAAAGCCCTTTCCGTTGGTAGCTGTCATAATTTCTGGGGAGATTTTTGACCGACATGGGAGGAGGAAGATGATCAGCCAGCTGATATCCACGTCGTTGTCAAGAGTTGCATCCCTCTCTCTCTGCATAAAATAATCAAACAACCGAACCGCGTTCCTTGTCTTCGTACGGAAATTGTTAGTGTTTCTCAGCAACTATAATTTCTTATTCCGGATATATTCGTAAGCTTAGTCTCGTCATGTGTTTATATAATATTAATAGGCTTGGATTCAATGAATTATAGTAGCTTAAGAAATCCTGAACCTTCTAATTAAAAAAAACAAAGAATTTTATATATATATATATATATTCTGTAAATGTACCTTTCCATTACGTTCATTTAGCTGAAGTTAGATTGAAGGAGAAGATATGATTTGACATAAATTTTCATTTAAGATCATGATCTTATGGATAGATTTCATTTCTTCTTCTTCTTCTTCTTCTTCCATAAACAAATTATTGCTGTGAATAAAGAAAAGAAAGAAGAATAGAATTCTGTTTCTAATCGATCATAGAATGACAGTATCCTTTCTAATCCTTGATCTTCACAATTGCTCTTCCGTGCCTTCTGAACTTGTTTCTTCTCTTCCCATAAATATGCTCACACGCACTATCTTTCTTTCTTCTTTTATGGTTTGACTCTCGAGATGCTCCATGCATGGCAGGTCTCAACATGACCCTAATTTATCCTAAATCTAATCTTACTGCATCTAAATTAATATTTCGAGAATATGATATCGATCTAATCACAACCCGAGTTCTAAATAAATTTTTAAAATTATTTTTTTTTCTTTCAAGAGTTTTCAATTTTCAATTTTTATTAGAAAATGAAAAGGAAATTCAAATCTTGTTTTCAATTTTTTTTTTAAAAAAATTCATAACAATAACAAACAACCCTTTAAAGATCCACAGCCATAAATTAAGACAGACAAAGGTCAACAACCAACTATGGATATTTATGTTCAATTGTAAATTGACGAAGTTCTTCACCCTAAGAGATAGGTTTAGATTTAGGTTTAGTGAGTGATTAAGGAGGTTAATTAATTCTCTCTTCTTTAACTATTAATTAAAACTAATCGAACCTTGGACAACATGTAAAGGTTGTTATTTCTGTGAATGTATATATTCATGAGATGGTCAACGGAGAGGACTTCATATCTTAATTAACAAAAAAAAAATCATTCTCAACTAGCAAAACATTATGAAGCATTAATCTATGATTGATTAAAGCTTAACACCATATATAAATAATAATAAATAAAAAAAAAGCATCATCGATCATCATTATCATCGTTTTCTTCTTCTTTTAGGAGTTAAATAATAAAAGCATCTTCTTCTTTTAATTGAATAAAAGCATCTTACTTAAACTACAAGAAGTCTCACCTCACCTTAATTAGCTTGGCCGCCTGTTATAGCAGGCGCCATCGAAATCAACCAAATATTCTTTAAACCCCCACGATCCTCCATATAAAACTACTACAACCATGGATCTTTGTATAAGCTACTTCTCTTATCAATCTTGCAGTATCATAATCCAACTTGAAATTTAAAAAAAATAAAAAATTGGATTTAATTTGGTTGTTGGAAGGGAAGGGAAGATAAGGATTGTTTATATGCTGATCACCCATCGCCATGTGCCATCAAGAGCCTAAGAAAACTGTGCGGTTCACTCCACATAATTAATCATATTTACATCTACATCATGATTAATTAATTAATTCCTTATAGTATTAGTGATAATATCAATTTCTAATCACAAAAATCAAATATGTTGTCTAAACCCAGTTAAAATTTGAAACTTTAAGAACTAGTTAGTTTTCCAGTTGTTTGAATGGAGAAATAATATTGTATTTAAATAGAAAGTTTCAATTTTCCTTTGTTTGGTTCATTTTTCTAAAACAATCGAAGTATTACTCTACCTATAAACATCTCTTATACTTCTTGATCAATTCCTCTTCTTCTTTTTAATGTTCTTAGTCGGTTTCTTCATTAATTTTTTCAAAGTGATAATCTTAAATAAGTACCCGAATAATGATACGACTTTCATTTACATCCCCCAAATATGGAATTAAGTAATGCCTAAAAGTTTCCCATATACGTACTCTGGATATGATAAAATTGTGTCTGTGATTTTATAAATTACAAGTGATGATGGGAATAACATATTTTAAATTAAGTGTGTCATAATTTATCTTTGATGTCTATACGAGACAAGAAAATATTTCCAAAGATATTTCTCTGTTGAAACTAATAGCAGTGTAGCATTAGTATTGATAAAGTGGATTCATTTAGGAGAGCATGCCTAGTTAAGCCGTAGTTCGGGGATGTAATTGAAAGTCTCATCATAGTTGAGGGACTCATTTGAATTTATCCTCTTTTTCCCATTAATGGGAAAACCAAATAGGGTTTAAAGTCAAGAGGGATATAATGACAAGAAAGGGAACGGGATTGGTGGGTAGTATGTGGCCCTCAACATAAAAAAATAAAAAAACGTTATTGAAAAAATAAAAGAAAGAAAATAAATGTCAAAAAAAGGGTTGACTTTATCAAAATGGTAAAGATGGCCACGCAAACCCTAGCAATACGGCCTTGTACTTCCGAAGACATCAGTCCCTTTTTTTACCTTCCTCACCATCCTCCTCCGTACGTCCTTTGTTATGATATATTAATTGCTCTCGGGTCTTGAATTTGCTCATCAAAAGACCCCCAAAAAACACTATTGCATGCCCTTCCCCTTCCCTTTCCCCTTCTCTTTCTTGTTCTTGTTTCTTTGTTCTATGATATAACCACCAGTACTCCATCAAATATCTTATCTTCGAATCATTCTCATGTATTTGTTGTGTGATTCAGTGTTGTAAAGATGATGTATGAACAGATACAGCAGCAGCAGCAGCAAATGATGAATAGGGTAGATAGAAGGAAGGTTATGGGAGAGAGAAGGAAGGCAATTGAGGAAGAAGAAGTTGATTTGAGTGGTATGTCTTTGGAGACTATACCTAACCCTTCACTCAATTTAGCCGCTATTTGCAAGCTTAATCTCTCCAACAACGATCTTCAGGTATATATATTTTCTCATCCTACTTGAGTGAATATGGATATATCCCAACAAGTTTTTTGTTGAAGAGCAAAAGGAAACCTTTCTTAAGGTCAAATCAAACAAATTTTTGATTGATATTAACACAACATTTTTGTATTATTCTTTGTTTTTGATAAAAACACAGCTTTTTTGTTGTTGATTTGATTTTCTTTTTTATGGAAAAAACGTAGCTTTTGTTTTTTTTTTTAATAGCAATCATTTCATTTCGAGCTGGTGAATCAGCACGATACCATCTTGAGTTTAAAACAAGTGATTAAAAATACTATTAATTTTCGAAAAAGAAAAGGAGAATTTTCTGGGGAAAAAAAAGAAAAGGGAAAAAGAATCTTATTATCAATTATAATCATTCTATTTTTTTTTTAATTCCAATAAAAACAAAAGGGAGAGAAAGCTTATATTATTTTTTATGTCCCCCCACTTTGTTAAATTTGGAAGATATTTCTTGGACCATATATCACTCTCTCTATATATTCAGTCGTACGTAGCTCTTAAGATTTCTACTAAATATTGGTCTTTATATATATATATATATATATAAGAAAAAGTATTTATTCAAATATTTCTTTAGGTTTTAATTTCTCACCTATTACTCTCTCTTGGATCTCAAACAATTAGTGAGTTTTTAATTAATTAATACTATGGTTAAGCATTCAACGCCTAGCACAAGCAAATAGAGGAATATGCAGTAGCATATTACTATATGTTTATTTCATAATTATTAGTTTTAATCAACTAGGAACATGATGATCATACATTAAATATTTCTTTGACTTTTATAACGTGTACACTTGAATACCTCCACTGGCCAGCTTACAACGGAACCAAGCTAACAAATCGAGAAATTTATTTATATATTCGACAGATGATACCAGAATCCTTAACAGCAAGAATGCTAAATTTGGTGGTGTTGGATGTTCACTCAAATCAGCTCAAATCTCTCCCTAACTCAATTGGGTGCTTGTCAAAGCTCAAAGCTCTTAATGTTTCATGCAACCTTCTTGTGTCCCTCCCCAGAACCATAGAGAATTGCAGGTTTGCTGTCCCCTGACGCTCTTGATCTGCTCACAGAAATATATTTTATATGCATATAGCAAGATAATTAATTGATTACCCTCAAGAGCCATTAATGACATGGGATTGGATTGATCGGATATTTCATTAATTAATTTTGTTGTTTGTTGAATAATTATCGAAATAATAACTCTCATAAGTGTGATCATGATCCAAATATTCAAACTAACAACTAGCCCAGATGTGGAAAAATAAAAAAGAAAAAAGAAAATTAATCAAGCATATACCTAGAAATTAAGTAACCATATCATCACCATCATGCGTGGCCACTTAAAGACCTTAATTTGTATATATATATTAATTAATTTCTTTTTTATTTCATTTTATTCTTAGTTAATCACGGTTCCATCACTGTGGAGCCTAGCTTTAATTTGAGGATGTATGCCTTCTTAATTCCAATCTTATCGTATAAATATATATCAAGTGAATCGATCATCAAGAATTAGAAATAATATTTAATGTGGCAAAAGGATACAGTGCGAGAACCTTGACTACAGCATTATGGACGGTCAGGGTTAAGAATTACCAAGAAGTCAAGGAAAATGTCAATGATGATGTGGAATTAAAATTTAGGGAATAGTAGCACGCGTGCGAAGAAAGAAAGGTGGCTTGGACCAATGGAGGAGAGGAAAAGAGCAGGTCAATCTTTCTGTCTACTCTAAACTAAAGTTCCTCGGTGTAATTATTTATCGGCTCACTAAAGTTGAGAAAATGTTTCTGCCACTATTTTTAGTCCCCGTTTCCGGGTTTTTTTCTTTTTTAAACTTCCATTGCTTTTCATTCCAAAGCATAATCCAAAATGCTTGAGAATTGATATTATATCCACAGTAATTTCCAATTTTTAGAAGCTTTATTTTATTTTATTTTATAGTTTTTGAATTATGATTAGGAATTACTGGCACGCGGCTAAAAACTACAGCTTTTCCAAAAGGATCCAAGGGTTCAAAACCCATTTATGATATTGATCATGATGATCTTCCCCTTGAAGTGTATTTAACACTTTTCGGTCTTTCCACTGCTAATTAATTAATATTTGACTTTAGTGGAAAGATTAAGATGTGGACATATTGTGTATGTATGTATATTTGATAGTTTAGATGTGGACTACGTGTATGTATATTTGTCTTGATCATTATTGTCAAAATAACGTTTAAATTTCATTTCATATGTTCAAGATGATTCCCTCATTTTGAAAAAAAAAAAAAAAAACTAGCGTTACTAAACCAAGTTTTGCTATCCAATCCAAATCAAATCTTAAATTAAATTTAATAGGAGTTGATCTTGTACGTATAACTCGATCAATTCGATTAAAATTTAATTTGATTTTAAAAAAATTAAATGATATCATTTTAACTTAAAAAATATATTTTAAAATGATATTGTTTTGAATTGACTAGGATAATCCTAGATTAACCAGCTCAATTTGTAACCTTGAGACTAGATCAAAATTAATGTCCTAAAAATTCTGCAATCCAACTCATTCTATTTATAAAAAAAAATTGATTTTTTTATATATTTCTTTTTTTTTCATGTTATTAGATAAAATTAATCTCATCCATTTAATTGCTATAAATACTTAGATATGTTATGAGAGAATATAAATTTAAAGCTATGATGATGAGATGTGCATTTGTAATTCTAGACAAATATTAAAATTAAATCAATTTAACTAAATATGAAATCCAGTAAATGGAGTGGCTATGTATGTAACCATCAAATAAAATGTGAATTAGAAGCAGTTTATTATCATTTCAATTATTTTTATATCAAAATCTTGTGTTTCTGTTTCAGGTCTTTAGAAGAATTGAATGTCAACTTCAACAAGCTAAGCAGATTACCAGACACCATAGGGTTCGAGCTTGTTAACCTCAAGAAGCTCTCGGTGAATTCAAACAAGCTTGTGTTTCTTCCCATGTCTACCTCCTACATCACTTCTTTGAAAACACTAGACGCAAGGTTGAACAATCTAAGGTCCCTTCCTGAAGACTTAGAGAACCTTATCAATCTAGAGGTCCTAAATGTAAGCCAAAACTTCCAATACCTTGAAACCTTGCCATACTCCATTGGCCTCCTTCTATCTCTTGTGGAATTGGACGTGAGTTATAACAAGATTACAACTTTGCCCGACTCCATGGGGTGCCTAAGGAAGCTGCAAAAGCTGTCTGTTGAAGGGAACCCGCTCGTTTCTCCGCCAATGGAGGTGGTGGAGAGAGGGGTGCATTTTGTCAAGGAGTATTTGAGTGAGAAGATGAATGCAGGCCACAAGAGCCCAACAAAGAAGAAGTCATGGGTTGGTAAGTTGGTCAAGTATGGGACCTTCAGTGGGAGAATTGGGTCCAGGAAAGACAGAGAAGGGTTCGATGTCACGCCTGATCATTACTCCTCCTTTGATGGTCTTGCTTCTCCTGCATACAGTGGGAAATCCCCTAAACACACATGGAATCGTTCCATTGAAGGCCTTGCTTCTCCTAGATACTTGAGGATTTTCTCACCCGGTCGTCTATTCTCTTCAAAGAATCTCTCTTAGGACTGCTAGACTGTTTGTTGTTGCATCTGTGAAGCCAGTCAATTCCTAGCATGCAGGAGTGTTTAAGCTTCGTATCTTCAGTACATCATAGGAGGAAGATCAAAACTCCCCCAAGACATGTATATTCCAACCTAGGTCTACGTGGGTGTGCCTTACTTTTGGTTTGTAAATAAATGGACGTCATTGTTTCATATATGGTTTTGAGAATCAAATATTTAGTATGCATTTCAATTACTTCCTAATATTACTGGACACCATAACAAAATTTCAATTCCAAATCCAAGTAAATTGCTATCTAGAGCTTGACCATATTCTAGCCAGAAAACTTTCAAAAAATTTACTACTTGATACTTGCAGCATTCAAGAGAGATATTTAGTTCCACCAATAAAATATATATATTTTTATAATTGTCTCTCTTCCATTTCTCTTTCTTCTGTGTCTATTTCACTTCTATACTGTAAGAATCCAGTAGTTAGAGGTCGAGTCCGTAAAATTTCTGGTCAACTTTCTTGTCTACATTCACTATTGTGCACAGGGGAGGTCAGCACCATATAGAAAAGCGGAGTGACTCTAATGGGTGGCAATCTAACTGACTAAACTCTAAAGAGAAGGGTATGGTTCTAATGGCCTTGTAGGAGAAGGAAGGTTGGAGAAGGCAGCTTGAAGTTGAAGTTGAAGTATAGGTGTTTGGTGACCATGCATCCTGATTCCGATTCACTTCACAAATATCCAAAAAATAGCAAGGCGATTGAATTCATGATACTGATTATTGTTTTCTCACTTCACAAACAAAATTCAGCAATCATTAATATTAAAATGATAGGTAATCCTGACCTCTAAATAGCTCTTTCAACTCTCATAGAATTTGCAACACCCATCTTCTTCGAACTATTATTGTTTCTAGTACTTCAGACAAACTTCTAATTGGGATTTGACCCATTAGTCTCAGTAGTTGAGAAAGCATAAGACAGCATAAACTAGCAGATTTGCAGTGAAATTAGTTAACCACGCCCTCAAAGTACCATAAGAAAGGGAGTATTAAGAAGCATTAGTCTAACCTAGCTCTGCAGTTTATTCAAATCCGATTCCTAGCACAAGATTGATGAAACATCAATCACCATTTCAGTATGATCAAGTTAATAATCCTTAAGACTATCAAGAACAAAGAGATAATCCCATTAGCACTGCTCAATAACCTCAAAACATTGGAATTCAAGTAAGAATAAAGGGACACACCAACACTCACCTATGCTTCTCGATTCCGGAATGTCATCATCCAAAAAACACAACGCTAATCTTCTGATATCATCCCAATCTCATCATTAAAATCTTCTCAATTTTATAACAAGCCAGAATTTAATAAAGAAACACAGAATCACAGACAATAAAGATAACAATCACTAGCATTTCCTCAATTCAGCAAAATCATCAACAAGTAGTCAGAATTTGCGACTTTTATTAACAAAAATACTAATAGTTCCATAACCAACTAGCACCACAAGATCAAATGAGAGTAACCCAGATCATAAAAATCCACACTAACCCCATTTGACAAGCCACATTGTGATTTCGAACTAGCTTAACAAAGTATCATTCCAAAATACATAAAAAAACCCGAAAACTCAACGAAGATATCCTGGGATCTTAATCCGAAGAAAAAGCATACTCATAACATAAGCAATAACAACAGAGGAAATCCCAGCAGTAGCATAAGAAACCTTAACACTCTTGGCACGATTCTTTTCAAGAGCAAGATCCATCAAAATAATGCCAACGCCACCAACAATGAACATGAACCCAGAAGAGAGCCCTTCAATTATATACTGCCCATTAACTCTTCCAGGCAAGAAAACCACAGGTTTGACAGATCCGGTATATGGGTCTTGGGTTGACCCGATACCAGGTGGTTCAACGATTACGTCATAGACGATGCCAGAAACTACCATGAAGTAGGTGAGGAGGACTAAGGAGAAGACTGTCATGGAGGAAGGGAGGGTGAAGGAGGGGAGTTTGAGACGGAGGCGTGGTGGGCGCAGGATTGAGTAAGGGAGGAGGGTGAGAAGGTGGAAGAGTGGATCTATGGAGGAGGGGGACGATGGTTCGGCGGCGGAGGTGGTGGAGGTTAGGTTTTGGGATTCGGGTTTGGGAGCCATTTTGTGGAGTTTGATGATGGAAGTGTTGAATATTTTGATTTTGTCGAGGTTTTGAGAAGTTCTGTTTGTGTTGGAGTTTTAAGAGGTTTGTTGTCGGGGTTGGGGTTATCCTACTACTGGTTAGGGACTGACCTAACCTGATCTTGTTGGATCCATGACCAATAAAAATGAGCATGGTTGGATTGGATTGGATTTAGCAATTGGACTCAAATATATTAAAAGGTGAATTTGTTTTTATATAATAAGTTATTTTTTTAATTTTTTATTATATTAAAAACTTAAACATATATTTAAGTGTAAATTTATTATTGCTTACAAAAAAATTATTATTTAAGATATTAAAGTGTTATCAATTTCTACCTAAATCATATTTTAATATACTTTTTTATATGACTAAAATAACATATTCATAACATCTCTATATCCATGCAAAATATCTTCACTATTATTCTAGCCATCATAAATAAGATCATTCATATTATTTAAAAGCTACTTTATCAATATATCCTTATCCAAATGACTTTTTAAATTGTTACATTCAGTAACTTGATGTCACACATATATAACAATGAATTCTAAAGATTGAGCTTGAATCATTATCAGTGACCTGTTGAATTTGCTGAGTAGTTAATCTCTTAATATTTTTGTTGCGCCCTCTTCTGTTATATTAACTTGTTTGAAACTACCCTAGTAACTTATTGTTTCTCATCATCAAAGCCTTTTAATATGCCTTCAACATTATCTACTAGGATTGTAAGTACAACATGTTTTAGATAGATTGTTGTAACCCACTTAAATACCTTGTTGCAATGTGTTTCCATTTTTTCCAAATAATTCCTTAGTAATAATTGAAATAATTTATCAATATAATTGTTAATAGATTTACTTTATTCCTTTTGTGCATAACCAAAAAAAATAAAGTGTGCATTCATCTTCTTCTTTTATCTTTTCTCAATTGCTAATTCTTGATTTTCCTTATCTTTCTTATGTTCTCTATAACTATTTCCCATTAGATAGAAACATGACCCCTTTAATATGATGTCAATTAGTTTAACTCGTATATGTTTCAGAACCTTCTTATATATAAAAAAATCATTTCAACATTGTTCAACCAATTTATGAACTCTTCCTCTGGTAAAACTCCTTTAAAATAAGAAAGTTTAATTCAAAAACTGAAATCTCCATGATGTTCTACTCAATTAAGAGACTACCTCCTCTTGAACGGGTTCTTGGTATTAGCCAGGAACCCACAATCACTGATGCATGGGGTTTTTAAGAAAGATTATTTTTATTTTTTTCTAATTTGTTTAGGATTTTTATTACTTTTCCTTTATTTTCAAGTTTTCTAGTTTGTTTAGACTTGTTTTTGAGTTTATTTAAAAAGTTGTAAACCTTTTAAAAGGTAAACAACTTCAAAAGAAATATTCATTAATAAAATTGTAAATTTTTTGTGATCCCTTCTTTTGAAAATTTTGTGTTCTTGTGCTTTGTTGCCTTTTTTATATGGTTCCAGTCTGCATTGATTGATATCAAAGCTAAAAGATTTATGGTGGTTAATTGTTATGTATTGTTAAATAGCCGTTGATGAAAAAGGTGGTCGTGAAATAAGTAATGCTCAATAATGCTTGTGCAGAAAGAGATGTTGTGTTTCTATCTCAAGAAATAGATATTCAAAAATTGGTGATAAAAGACATGAAAAGATAAATTACAAAATTGACTTGTTAGATAGTAGTAATAAAGGTATAAAAGCAAATTAAAGAATTATCTCATTAATTAATGGAGATGCATAAAAGAAAATAGAAGGAACATAAAGAAAGTAATCACAAATTTATAACCAATTATGAGAATCAATTTTAGAGGTATAAGCATAGTAGATAACTTGTTTATGAGAATGAATATCGTGGAGATTTTAATGATTCTATATATGATGAGATAGATAAAGACTAGTATTCTATATTAATTTATGATGTTTATTTTAAAGAGTACTGTATATTTATAATGATATTATATATATAATGAAAAAAATAGTATTGATTATTTTATTGGAGGACTAATTTTTTCAACGTAAAAAAAAATGACGTGGAAGGTTTTTAAGAAAAAATATTTTTATTTTTTTATATTTAATTTAGTAAATTAAATAATATATTAAATAATTTTATTATTTTTTAATTTTTATAGATTGATTTTAAAATTTATTTAAAAAGTAAAATTAAAAAGTAAATATTTTCCTAATAAAATTATAAATTAGAGTTTGTTTGTGATATGTTTTTCAGGGAGAATCAATCTTCTGTTTTTTTTTTTTTTTATCTTTTAATTTTTTGTTAATAATAAAATAAAATTTATGTTTTGGCACTTGAGTTGCTTGTTCAAGGGTGCTTCTCTTTCATAGTTATCAAAAACTAGAAAATGGGCTCTTTGTTTTTTGAGGTCTTATTGAGTACTAGGAAGTGGTAGCAATTTGGACTGAAAACACTGAGGAAATTGAGCTGTTTAGTGCTTAGTGAAAGAAAGAATCAAAGGAAGAAGAAAGAAAGATGCTCTATAGTCGTGAAGTTTTGAATTTCTTGGTGAGGAAAGATGTGAGGAAGATACTCAAGAGGAAAGACAGTGATGCTGGTGAAAGAGGTAAGCTTTTTTGAAGAATTTCTTGAGACCCCATTTCTTTATTTTGTTTAAATTTCTCAAAGTTCAGTTCTTTCTTTCATCTGCATTGCTGCGTGTTACTAGGTTTATCAGTCTAGCTTGCGTCAGTAACAGTCTAGCTAGAATTCTCTAGTCTTTTCTTTGTTTGGATGTAAATTTTACTTTATTTTGTTGCTGCAATTGTTGCCTTTTGGAGTACCAGGTTGATTTTTCTTGGGTTCTCTCTTATGGGTTATAGCTCTTTAACTCTGATAAAGTAGTGGTTAATTTTGTTTTTTATTTAATTAATTTCAGAAAGATAAGCAATTTTTTTTTGCCGTTGAATGAAAGGAGAGTTGGCTGCCCAGTTGCTCAAAAATGGGATTTTTTTCATTACATATTTGCCTTTCACTGGCAACTTTAAATATTATTGATTTTTTTCTTTGTTATTGAGAGGGATTAATCAAACCATTATTCTACTCAAACATGCTAGTTAGTTTGTTATCTTGTTAACAAGAGGTGATTGCTTTGCTCATTGGCTAGTGGCTTTCTGTGTAAACCGTGGAGGCTTTTTTTCAATTGCCTGTCTTCTTTGATGTGGCTGATTGACCTGCATTTTTATTTGTGTACTTATCAATGCAGGAAGAGCTTTAGAAGAATTGCGGTCTTCTTTATTTAGCAGATTTCGCTCGTCTGAAAGCGCAAAGCGACACGAACAACAATTATGTGGCCCTGTCATTGCTCTTACGTTCAATTTTCTGGTTGCTATTGGTATTATTTTCATGAACAAATGGGTTTGACTTCTAACCTTTGTAAATGCATATTATCTAGTTTTAACTGCTTTTGTTATTGCTTCAAGTTGCGGTTTCTTTTGAGTTTATTTGATTTGCCTCTTTTTTTTTTATGGCAGGTGCTTCAAGGAGTTGGCTTCCATTTTCCTATATGTCTTAGTTTTATTCACTATGCACTAAGCTGGGCACTGATGGCCATTATAAAAGCTTTTTCTGTGCTTCCTGCATCTCCTCCATCAAAATCTTCTCGTTTATCTCTATTCACTCTTGGCTTTGTTATGTCTCTCTCTACTGGCCTAGCTAATGTTAGCCTGAAATACAATAGGTTAGATATTCATTTCCTATTTTCCACAACTTTGTTGTCCTGTTCAAAGTTTTGTGTTTGATATGTTTCATGTTTTGTTGCAGTGTTGGATTCTATCAGATGGCTAAGATTTCTGTTACACCCTCGATTGTTTTAGCAGAATTTATATGGTTTAAAAAGAGAGTTTCTTTTTCCAAGGTAAGTTTTGGCTCATGTATGTCTATGGTGCACTTCCATATGAAAATAAGCTTTCTATTTTGTTGTGATGACAGAACAGTCTGAATTAGAAGGCATTGCTATTTTTCTTTTCATTTTCAACTGATTGATTCATGAGAGAAAGGCCATTCATGTGAGAACTAGGTGTTTTATAATTTTGATCTGCACACTAAGCGTCTGGTAAAGTATGAACATGGACTTCTATATGGATAGCATTTTGAGTTTCACTGTATTCAGGACAAGGGTTTATCAATGAGCATTAATTTTGTATATGTATCTTGGGCCTCGAAAGTGGACTCACTCATAAATGCTTTGGTCATATATCATTGTTACCTTTATGAGACTGAAATCTACTTTAATAGTTGATTTGAATGGAAGGGATTTGGAAGAGTGAATGCTGAAAGTTGTGTTTTCCTCTTGTAAAAATCTTCCACTTAAGCCCTGTATTTTGAGACGTGGAACCTCAAACAACATATTTGGACATGAATTGATCTTTATACCCATTCCATTACTTCTAAAATACCCATTGAAGGACTACACTTGCATCCTCTAGGAGGAAAAAGACTTGAAGTGTTAATTACTTATTTTGTTTATTTTTTCAAGTCACGCAACATCTTTTATTGAGCCAAATACAAAAGTTTTCAGTGCCTATAAATGTCTTTGTAAGTTGATTCTGGAAGTTTCCTTGCACATGGCATTTTTATCAAGTGGGACCTGATGTGCGTGTAGAATGACTAGTTTCTGCAAATAACTTAAGTTGACACTGGCCCTGGGTTCTTATATGAAATCTTTCAGGTGGTTGCACTTACAGTTGTGTCTATTGGTGTTGCCGTGGCTACAGTAACTGATTTGCAATTCAGTCTCTTTGGTGCTTGTGTAGCACTAGCTTGGATAATTCCTAGTGCAGTCAACAAGATTCTCTGGTCCACTCTGCAACAGCAGGATAACTGGACAGCCTTGGCGTAAGTTACCTTATCTAAAAATTTGCCTGGTAACATTCCTTATTTTCATTTTTCTACCACCAAATAGCTTTCACATCTTACTTGACTTGTGAAATCGATGAGCAGGTTAATGTGGAAGACTACACCAATTACATTGTTTTTCCTGGCTTCATTGATTCCTTTCTTAGACCCCCCAGGTGTCTTCTCCTATGATTGGAACTTCAGAAACACAGCACTGATTCTCATGTCAGCTCTTCTTGGCTTTTTGCTTCAGTGGTCTGGTGCTTTGGCACTTGGGTGAGTGAGTTATCTTCATTCTTTTTAACTATTACAGAACTCAGCCTGTTTTGTTCATGGTTTCCAATGATGTATTTTCAACCTCTCAATTGCTGCACATCACCTGTTATTTCTAGTTATAGGATATGAGGAGGTTAGTCAATTTAGGACATCAAGATATAAAATGACTCTTAAGGAACAAAGATCATATTCATTCTATATCATTATTGAAATGTTCTAAAATCAAGTTGGTCCAGAGAAGGTTTCTCATTTTAATATACAACTTCCTTTGCGTACAGTATTATAGAATTTGCACTGGTAAATTTACTATGGTAGAAAAAAATAATAATAAGACATTGTGTATAATTAGATATGAAAAATTATAATAATTGCACCAGAACTACTAAATTAAAGAATAAGGATTTTTTTATTTTAATTTGTCCAAAATGTTATCAAAATGCTTTGCTGATTGGTATAACATTATTTTCTAAGGTTTTAGACATCAAATATTTTGATAACTGTACGTCGGCTGATGCATTTGACCAAAAAACATATGCTAAGTGCTTTTTATGAGATGGTGTTCTGTAATTTCTTGTGATGAAAGATAAAATAAGGAGTATCATGTTTTCGGTGGGTACATATAAGACCAAAAATGGGAAGGGGGGGGGGGGGGGGGTTGGGATAGAGGAGAAAAAGTGTAGAAGATTCTAGTAGAAATCCTGGAAGCAGTGTCTCAAATTTTAGAAAACTTCATGTTGACGTGGTCCTTTTACATCACTTAAAGGATTGTGTCTCTGGCACTTTCACATGCCTAATGATTTTTTGGTTAGTCCTGACTCTTAATAGTAAATGCCTCAATATAACACCCCTTGTTGTATATGACCATAACACAACTCACATGCTTAGCATGCATGTATATTAAAAGGAATTCTCTTTTCTTTGGATAAGAGAATGCTTATTTCATTGAAATTGCAGTTCTTTAAAATTCAGGTAGATAATATCGAAAGGGCCAAGCCTATGATGCTAGAACATGTGATTGTTAGGTTATATGATGTCATTATGACTTCCTGAGAGTGCACAGAATGGAATTCCCATTGAAGATTTGAGAAATACAAGTCAGATGAGGAATTTGAAATGAGATTAGCTCTTGAATGTTCTCACAACCTATTGTCTGGTGCGAAACCTGTGTGAAAGTAAAGCAAAATCTGCTTGTGGTTGTGCCATCATGGGATTGAATATGAACCTGACTTGCTAATGCGCTTAAAAAGTGGGCTAATGATGACAAAGATATGTGAGAAATAAGATGGCGATTTTGATTTGTGAAATACGATTCTTGGTTACCAGAGAAAGGTTTCTTATTGCAAGGAATGGCTTGTGCCAAGAAAGCTTACAGGTATACCTTGAGATGAAATTTAACAAAATCCAAGAGGATGTGCTTTATGTGGCTAGATTTGGTTGGTTGAGAAGCAGTATCTTAATAAAGAAAAAGAAATTATAGCTGAGACGCAAATGTTAGGACATGCTTTGAAACAATAAATGACTACATAATTAATGAATACATGCATGAGGAGTTAGGTGGTACCTATTTAGGTAACAAAGGGAAGGTATCTAAAATGGGTTGCCACTTCCATTTTAGACCTATGGATATGTAGGTGATCATGTGTTATCCCATTCAAGTAATAGGAGTGAAGAACGGAAGGAATAAACCAAAAACAATACAACATAATTGAATATAGGAAAAGGATCCATATGACCAGTTCTAAACCTCTTCCTAGTCTGTAAATGGGTGCTGGACCAGTTGGTTAAGCTCTGTTCTAATTCTAATCGAGTTGTTAGTCTCTGTGTCCTAACTTACGCCTTGGTATTATAGTGAGAGCACATAACTTTAAAATTTTAGCAGACCATTAAATGCTTTGGCTCATTGGTTATGATTACGCAGTTGGGTTGGGAAGCCATTGATCTTGGAATGGTATTATAAGCATCACATCATTGTTGGTAGTTTGCAGAATGGTTAATGTGTTTTGTGTTTTTCAAAAGAGTTGATGAGGGCTAAATTTCTCCTTTGACACTAGAAGCCTTTTCCTTTTTCTTCAATTTTGTTGAAGAGAAGAGTACCATGTGATAATAGTTACATTGTTGTGCCTTCAGAATCTAATGGAAGGATTGAATAAAGACACGAAAACTGAAAAGCTAGGGGCAGCATTTATTTAATCGTAAGAATAGGTGAGGTGAATCTCAAAACACAGACAAATTCTATGAAATATGCACTCTTATAGTGAGTTAATAAAATTCCTAACCCACCCCTTCACATCAATGGATAATTCATGATTAATTTTTTAAAGCTTGTTAAATCTGTGAAATTCATGGACCGGCCACTTTTATTAGTAGGATTAACAGGCTAAAATTATGTGTATGCTCTTATTGACCTTGGATTTCAAAGAATCATCTTTTCCCCAAAACCAGCTCATGACCACTTCTGAATTCTGACCAGATATCTACTGCTTGACTACAACCAAGGAAACAAGAATATCTCTACACTGTGAATTATCTTTAAGCTGAGAGAAAATATGTTATATTTCTGTTTATATTTGTATTGATTAACTTACATTTTATAAATTCTATAGCTAAGGGTTTGTTAGCTATGAGGTGTTAGAGAGTAATATAAAATTATTTTTAGGCCTCTTCTAACCGGTTAAGTTTTTAGGTTGAGATGGTTTTTTGACATGATATCAGAGCTTTAATGATCAAAAGTTAATGAGAACTCTCATTAAGGATGTCAAAATAGGTGGTCTTAAAAATAATTGTTACCTGCTTGAGAATTTAGATCATTAGTGGGTCCAATGAGAGCAAGGTTGACAGTGAACTGATTTCTATCACGAAAAAAGTAAACAATGCAAGGGGTCCCAACTGTAAGGTGCAAGTAAAAGAGAACGAGAGTAGGTTATAAGTTGACTATTTTAGGAAGAGAGAAAAAAAAAACAAGAAAGACAACTTTTCCCTCTTGAAAATCTTTAAAGCACTCTTTAACAATTATCCCTGAAAACCTCCCTATAAAATCCCACCTCTCCTTTTTCAACCCTTAAGCTGCCCACCTAAAGAACAATCAAACCACTTTTTTTATGCTAATTGCTAATATTTTCATATTGTTGTGTGCTTTGTTAAGCTTACTGTATCCTTGTTCATAAAAGATGAGACTAGAACTAACTTGAACCATGGAACGCTGCAGCTGTCTTTAAACTAATATTAAGATGAAGTTATGATTAGTAATTTGAATGTATGTTGAGTTAGATGTTTGGTTCTCATTCATTTCATCTCATTTACTTTTCAGGGCGACATCTGCTATTTCTCATGTTGTTCTTGGTCAATTCAAAACATGTGTTGTGCTTCTTGGAAATTACTACATCTTTGGCTCCAATCCAGGAGCGACCAGTATATGCGGGGCATTGACGGCTATTGTAGGCATGTCTTGTTACACATACCTCAATATATGCAACCCAAAACCACAAACAGGAAAATTATCTCCTGGAAAGTCTTCCACACAATCCAGATCGAGTAAAGAAAATGTAGATAGCCATGATGCCTATGGGGGGGAATCTGTGTAACTCATCTCTGTGACAATGGCTTATCGGCTAACATGTGACAACAGATTTTTTCATTAACCCTAGGTGTTGCTTCATCTGCATTTGTTTCTGGGTTAGAATTTGCTAATTTAATGGATCGTGGTGCACTCTATTTAAGTTTCCCAAGAGGACTTGTAGATTAGTCAGCTGACCATAAATTTGAACCAAACAATCTGAAGGGCTTGTGTAGATGCTGCTGATGCTTTGCTGCTCGCAACAATGGACCAACTTTGTGTATATAAATTAGTTGGTTAGTACATTACACAAATGTCATGATTTGATTATTTTGATTTGTTTTTTGTTTCTATTATCTGATCCAGCCATTTGATGGTTCTTATTTTTTTGACAGCTTTTCTTGCACAAGTTTAAACCGTTAAGGCTTTCTTTTTCTGCATCAAGTTATCTGTATGTGAAGATTTGGCAGCAACTCGAGAGACAATACAATATTAAGCCATTGAATGTGGGTTTCCAAGCTAAAGTTGACTAGCTTGAACAGATACCTTTTCATTTACAAGTCTTCTTGGTCTTGATTTCTGTATGTGGAAATGACAGCTTGCCATTTGATGGACAACTGAAAGTAACTCTAAGATAGTATTAATTAAAATTCCGAGATAGAAAATATGAATATTTGTGATGATTGAGGAAATATATATTTATATAATTCATGTTTTGAAATGATAAAAATTCATTTTAAATAAGGATACAAATTCATTGCAAAGTTTTTTTTTTAAAAAAAATATATTTGTTTAATGTTTTTATTTTCATCTCTAATCAACTATATTTTTATCTCATGTATTTTTTTCTCTCGAAATACTAATCAAATATAATTTAAATATGTTATCATAATATCATAAGAATGAACTTAATCATCGTCATCATATAAAAAACCTTAATTAATCTGAAAATAGAACATTGATTGTCAAGGAGATGCAAACATTGATTGTCAAGATATATATAAAACCGTTAAATGGAATCATTTGACCTATAATTCATGTAATGTAAGCTTTAAATATATGCTTGAACTAGCTAGACCAATCTTTGATTTTAAGGAGTTGAATTCGGAAATTAATCAAGATAATGTATGCGAGGAACCTCGGAAGTTGTAGCTGAGAAAATTAATAAGAAATCAAATTAACTAATCTTAGATTGATTCACAAACAAACATAAAGAAACCCACATAAACTGAATGAGATTGAAAAGTCCCCACATGGGATAGAGTTCTTGCTGTCACTGGATCCATGGTGTCGGCTCATGGGTTTACAAGAATTCTTCAACTCTTGTTGTTTATTCAAGAGTTTGTCTCAAGAGATGGCAGGATTTTATAGAGAAGTGCATGTGCAATGCAGGGTTTGAACTCCAAAAACAAGACAACTCTTTTGGCTTCCCACGTGAGATTATTACAAAAAAAATAAAACTTACATAACAACTACATTGTATTTACAAGCTTTCTTTCCTCATCAACTTTATCAATTTGATGTGATGCTAAGGAACCTTAACACATGCATGGTTTTGATCTGATCCTTATCGGGTGATAATTTGATGAGTTCTCATGTCATGCTTGAAGGTTGATACAACTGTTTAATTATGTATTTGTTTCAATAAATTCAATATGAATGATACATAAACTATGTTTGTTTTTGTGATAGTTTCGATATTGTGGTGCATAATATTTTTTTGTTTAAGAAATAATTAAAATAATTTTTTTAAAAAATTTATTTTACATCAAAACATTAAAATTATAAAAAAAACATTATTAATTTAATATTTTTTTAAATACCCAAAAACAAAAACCACGAACACAGATTTAAACACTCAATTGTTGTGGTTGAATCAATTTGAAAAAATATAAAATAAAAAAGATTTATATTATTGGTTACTTTGCATATAATATTTTTAATCGAATTATTTTAATGGATGTGGAATATACTGCTAGCCAAAATGCCATTTACTTGTAAATTTAATAGGTGCAAAGTTGAAGACAAATGGATGGTGAAGGAAACATTTACGTTGTCAAAATATGATAATAAGATCTGTCTTGAAAACCAGACTAGACAGCCAAACTTTGTCTTTGAACACCATAACCTTACAAAAACCTTGCAGTTAGGACAAATGATACTGAAAGAGAGCAGTCTGCCAGTCTCATTTTGATTTGACGATCAGTGAATCACATGCCTCAAGTACTGTATTTCTTACTCTCTTTATACATAACATGCCTCCTCAAAGTCACCAGATCCCAACAAGCAATACGGCATTTAAAAACGGATAGGTTTTGGAATATTAAATCATCATCATCATCATATATAGTTAGCCAGTCTTTTCATTATTGAATTAGATGATTGAGTCTAGGTTACCATCCAAAAAAATTAAGTCTTGTAATGGATGATCTATTCTTAATTTCTATATATATTTTTTTAATTATTCTATGGAATAGGTGCTTTAACACCTCCCTCATTTGTTCCCTCTCATGTAGCCTATATTTTGGGGTAAGTCAAGTGATATCTCTAGGATTTTTGCTGGATCTTTGAGACTCTAGGAACATTTGAGGCCTGACAAGGTGTGTTTGTGTGTGTATAAAATCTATAGATTTACATTGAAATATAGTTATTTTTTAGCAAAAGGGTATGGTCTATATATATATATATATCAAAACTCATAAGAAATAACTAGCAAACTTTCATTTCGTGGCTTTTGCCTCATTTTCTTCCACCCATGCATGCACATATGAACTAGTATTATTCACAAAAGTTGGTCTCTTGTAACTGGATCCATCTCTAATTAATAATCAAATGATACTAAATTCATTGTACATCATCTGTAGATTCCTGCATTTAATTTAAAACTCTAGCAATCTAGAGATGATGATAGCTATATAATTATATTTATTTAGAGATAGATACAAGAAAGAGAGACAAACAGGAGAGAAGGAATTAAAAAGAATAATTTTTATACATGTTAAAATATTCTTATTAATTTTTTAATGGGACCGGATGTTTCTTTATATATATATATATATATTCATATTCATCTCTCCTATTAAGTAATTACTGATAATTACAAGCAAATTAATTAATTTATTGATTTTATTTTTTTGGTTTATTGGCCCTTGAATGCATAATTATGAATGAAGTTTTCTTGCTCTTCTCCTCCAATATTTCTAACTAAAATAAATTACAATAATACGTGTGGAAGGGAACAGGCTAAATGTCAATTTTCAAAGCTTCAGAAGAAGTGTGGATCTTTCCCAACACCTTAAATAAATATTACCAGCACAACAATTCATGAATCAAGCAACGTAAACTGACTACAAAGTCAAAGAGCTACATTGATGTCAGTGTAATAAGCTCCCAAGTACATAATAATTAACCCTCCTTTTCTTGCATCCTAAGCCCTAGTATATTGCTTTCTACCTAACTAACCTGATAATGTAGCAAAATTAAACAAATAACAGTAACATTGAACAAAGTAAAGACATGAGCAAAAGGTATATTAAACCCACAGATCACATGCAGACGATGACACGATGTTTATGTCTTGCTCCAATGGCACACAAAAAATCTAGCAATTTTTATATCATCCATCCACCTTAGCCTGACTTGGATTTACAGTAGTATACTCTTTTCCTTGCCTTGTTTTCCATGAAGTCAAACGCCAAGAAGCACATAATAGAGTACTGTAATGGGCAAGGCAATCAACATCCCAAAAATAACCCTGCAAAAAAATAAAAATAAAATTATTGCAATGTAAGATTATTCTACCTAGTCCATTAATTTCTGATTATTAAGATTTTTCTATATAAATGGGTCACCTTCTTCACACAGTAATGGTTGATATGTATATATAGCTAGGGCTTTCTTGTGATGTAAATAAATTACTTACGCTGTGCTAAGTATGTCTGGATGGACGTTGTACTCCTTGGCAAATACAAAAGGGACTATACCTTGGGGAAGAGCTGCCTGTGAACAGGTAATCGATGTTAATTGCTTAAATTTATTGATTTAGTAAGAGATTGCAAAACCAGTCAATAAAGAAGACAAGAGATCACCTTTTGCAAAGAATTGATCAACATTATGTGATTGAAAGCAAAATAATGAAGATAATGCAAAGAACAGATAATGACTAGAAAACAAATAATTTTTTTTAAATGATTGAGGAAATGAAAGGAAGTTCGAGAAATTTTTTTTTCTTGGCATGTTTTGGCCATGATTTCTTATAAAAATAATTGTAAATGAAGCTACCTAGAAAGATGCATAAAGGTTCTTTGGATCACATCAATTAGAAAATAGAACATTGAGATTAGGGTTTAATTTTGACATTCAGGAGGTTCAACCTGAACAATTGCAACATGTAAAAGAACACCACGAATGCCAATGGCAATAGAGGTTGCAGCAATCACAGCAGGGCCTGTCAAGAACCTCACTGCCATTGCAAAAGTTGCCACTGATTTTCCACAAGCTATAATCTTTGGTTGTAGAGCCATGAACAATCCTGTTTAAGCAAGAATCAATGTTTGATGCCTTTTTAGACCAAAAAAAATATTAAATTGTTTCAAATCATATATATATAAAAGATAAGTACCTAGACTGAACATAGCCATTCCTAGACCTGCATCAGATAATATTGCTATAGATCCACTAACTATCGACGGCATCTTGATGTTCCACCTGAAGATAAATTTAAGGCTCCATCAGATTTTATTTGTATAAATATATAGGTGATTTAGAGAGTGGAAATGGTAAAGGAAAAGATGGTGTAAGGTTTTTAGTACCTGTATGATACGAGAGACCATATAACACCCAAAAGGCTTGAGTAAGTATTAGGGTTTCTTATCAACTTCCTCCAGACCATGATAAGGATGAGTCTAGTCATGACACTTGCAGGAGGCATTTGGTGTTTTTTTGAGCCATCTGCTGCCATATCCATCTTCTTTTGGCAAGTGAAAGGAGACACATTTTGAGGAAACTTGCACCCATCTTCTACATCATGTTCCTTTTCTCCACTCCATTTCCCAGAAGGGCTCATGTTTTCAATTAATTGGTTCATTGCTGCATCAGCATTAAGCAAAAAGTATAGTTGTAATGTATTGCTAGACTAAACAGAATAGGTAAAATAGAGGAGGTTAACCATCAGAATGCAAACAAATTAAACATGTCTGTCATTAATTTGTTTCCATGCAATAACAAGGAGACAAATATGGTGGCAGGAGGGGGAAATGAAGGTTTCTCACCTTTTGAAGCAGCGGATTCAGGTTGAAAAGCAGCTTTAGAAGGGTCGGTGACCCCGAAATCAGTGGAGGCAGCTCTATTAACTGCGTGCCTCAGGTTCCCTTCTGAAACCGGAGATGCACTCGAGCTCCAAACAAACATATGAAGCTCCTTGTTAGGCATTGCACCAGAACCACTTTCCTTCTTCTTTGGTCCACCACTTGTAGACCCTGAAAACATTGGATTTGGAGGTGGATAAGAAGAAACTAAACTGCCACCATTAAATAATTCACCACTCATATTTGTTCTTCCTTTTTTCTTCCCTAACTTCAACATCTCCTCGTCATAATTTGAAGTTCTTGGTGTCGCTCCTTTCGAAGATTGCAAAGAGTAGACATCACCAATCCCTCCTTGGAAACTATTTGTGTATCCATGTTTCGGACTTGCGGCCTTGCTAGCAAACATGGCATAAAAATCTGTTTGATTAAAGCTTGAAGCTCTCGGTGTTGGCTCTCGAGAAGATTGAACCGAGTAGATCTCCACACCAGTAAGATTCGAAGCTCTCGGAGTCATTGAAGTTATTGAGTTTAGTCCATGAGACTTGTTAAAGGAAGACACTATTGATGATGCATTTGATCTTTTCACCACCACATGTAGCTTACCATCATCTCCAATCTCAGCATCAGCCTGTAATGGTTCCCGCCCGTTGAGCGAAACAACATCAGAGTCAACTCTGAATGATGTAATAGACCCAGCCGTTTCAGGGAATTGCTCGGAGATTAGTAGCCTAGCTCCTCTATATTCAAACAAGAAGAGCATAATAGTATACCAAATTACACTTTGCAAAACCACAATTTGAACCATAAGATTCCCCGAGAAGTCTCCATACATGGCTTTCAAAAGAGGGATTCCCATGACAAGAGTATTTGGGAGAGTAGAAAGAGAGAAGAGAGTGATCATCCATTCAAGATTCCCACGTTTGCTAAAGGCTTGCCAAATAAAAAGAGCCCCAAGAATAACAACTTTTTGAAGAGTATCAGCAGCAATGAACCTAAAGTTCATAGCATAAGGATCATTGGATGATATGAAATGGAAAGACAATAAAGGAACTGCAAAGACTGCTACAAAACGGTTAATGCCTGAGCATTGATCAGGTGTAAAGATTTTCCACCATCGGACTGAGCCATAGGCTAAAATCATAGCAACATAAAGAGGCACAATTGCTGCTAGAACATCATAAATGTCCTTGCCAGTGATCATTGTTAATGGAGAGAAGCAGAGAAGTTGTAGGAGCCTGAAAGAGGGAAGCTGTGAGAGAAAAGAAGGATGGTTATGGGGTGTTCTAGTTTTCAAACTGGGAAAGAAGGAAACATGAGTGAAGAAGCTCGGGAAGCTTGTTTCTCTTCTCAATGAGGAGACCAAAGGGGAAGAGTTAAATGGTTGTCTGCCATGTTTATAAATGGTGTCTTGGCTTCTTCTTTTTTAATTTTTTTTATTTATTTTGGTTGAAAAGAAAAGGAATGGAATAGTGAAGATGGTTTTTTCTTTTTTATTAGTTAGATATCATAATTCATGTATCATGAGTTGGGAGGTTTAATTAAAAAAAAACAGTATTATTTTGATAAAATATCAATATATTAATGATTGAGTTTTTATCAGGTTAAACTCGAAGTAATTGAATCAACTCTAATTATTATTTATTTATTTTTTATTTAACCCATATTAGTATAGTTCTAGGTCAGCCAAGTCAATTCATCGGCATGTCCAGGTTTTAAAATAATACATAACATTAATAAATCAACATTATTAGGTATAATTTTAAAATTATTTATTTAATTATTTTCTCTAATAAAATCAGTTTTGAGTTATAATAACTTCATTATATTTAATTTTTATACAATGAAAGAGGACTATGTCTTATTATATAGTTTAAAGTCCGATAGCCTTCAGATTAACATAAAAAAAAATACAAATTAACGTTTCTAACATTTATTTTAAATATTGTGTTATTTTGGATACTTTCTATATATTAAAATGAAGTGTTTTTTTACTCAAATTGTAATGAAATACATTCACATTTGGGTCAATGCATTTAAAAAAAAATAAAAAAAATCCCATAACCTCTCTCGAAGTCGAGAATTTTTCAGCCTATCATGAATTACATCAACTCTAGAACAATAGTTTACCCTCGGAAACATATATTTCAGACTACTTAATGTTAGTTCATATTAATTTATATTATTAAGTGTTAACAAGTACCTGGTTCAACTTAAACTATAAGCAAGTGGGAAAATCAAATCCACAACAACAGTGAGGAAATCTTTTTTCATTCAGGACTTGTCTCCATGGTCAGACAGAAAGGATTCCTTCTGGTACAAAGATAAATAACATGTAGGAGATAATTTACTTAATGAAAGACTTAATTAGTGGGTTAATTTAGATTAGATTTTGGTTAGATTTACATGAAGGAATTAATTAATAATAAATCGCAAATAAGTCATATGGTGCATGAGTTTACTTGATTTCATTTTTTTTCTTTTATATTATTATGCTTTTTTAGCTTCTTTTTTCTCTATTTAAAGAAAATAGTTATTTTATTTGATTTTCCCATTCAGAATTATTAAAGTTTTCTTATAATAGTTTTTTAACAAGAAAAATATATATAAGCTAATAAAAATTAAATATTTTTGACTTTTTTATACTTCGCTATTATCTACGTAATCCTACTTCTAGGTAGGAAGTTCATGTACATGAGTTAGGCAACTTCCAGTGATCTGCGGGAGACGGCAGGATCTGTTCAATAGCATAAAAAAAATGTTTTGCCGGGACTTGGGCCACGCCAGTAGCTGTCTAGCTGTTGTTCTTCGGCTCCCAAAAATTTTAGCCCTACAATATTAATACTCGAACAACTTTATATTATAGAATATTTAAGATGTAGATGTTGATGTTCTTACTAAGGACTTGACAATGACGTACCGTCTTCCTAGAATCGCAAAAAACTTAGCCTATTCTTTTATAATGTATGAAAATAAATAAATTTAAACATATATATGGCATAGTCGATCTTCCCCTTAATTAAGAATCAACCTATCATGTAATCCAAAAATTAATAAACTAAATACTAAATCGATACGCCGTAAGAAAAAATCAAATCCAATCTTTTACTTATAGTTATTAAAATTAATTACAATCAAACTGATCACTCGTCTAATTTAAAAATTAATGAATCCGGTCAAACTTATTGAAAATAGACTTGAACTGCTTGCTTAACCAATCAAATTGACCTGGAGCATGAAGAACTCGCGACGACATTGCCGTATCTATATCATTGGGCCAAAGCCATATATTGTGCACTAACTTGTATAGAAATTTACGAATTGAATTTAACATGACGCTTCATTGATTTGAAAATAAGAAGAAGAAAAAAGTAGTCTTCCATGAGAGTCAAATACATGACTTTATAATAGTAATTGTAGTCAAGGATCAAACTTCCAACTTGAATCCATTCAAGAGAAGCACCTTTACCACCAAGAATGATGACTTTTTTGCTTTATATTGAGTGCTGCACATATACATTGAGACTAATTTTTATATAATAAAATGAGTTTTTAATTAATTTATCATCTCTAATTGTGCTAATTAAATTTCTAAATAAAGGATTTATTTCTTCAATATGTCATTCCGTTTATTTCTTCCTTCTAAAATAACAAGAAAATCATATGATATGCACATAATATATTTTAGTTCAAAAAATACTCATTACTCTAGATCATAGGTTATATAGCTTATATGTCCTCGTATGTTCTTGTATTTTAAAGGTCATGTCCAATAAAGTTTTATATATTGTAATATCATTAATTGTGTTCTTAATTTTTAGATAAGATAAAAACAAAAAACGGGTAGTTCATATAAAAAGTACTCATGTGAAATCCAATTGAAATAATTTAGTTAATTTAAATGAAGTATCCTAATTTCAATTATTATATATTTTTTATATAAAAAACTATATATGATACCTTGAAAAACATGATACAAGCATATATTAATTATTAGAAATTAAGATTTTTTTAAAGTATTTTTTGTCATGTAGTAATTAAACATACAAAAAGAACAAATTATTTATAATTTGTCTCATATTATTTAATTAGTTATTTAGAGGAGAATTAATCATTCGGTTTTAAAAATTAAACTTGAAGTATAGTTAACATAAGTAAATTTGTTGATTTGAATTAGTACATTATAATAGAAGAAGAACATGTCTAAGATCTAATTAAAATTTTCAAATATACCATACAATTATAAATATAAAGATACATCATTTAAAATATAATGACTGGATGAGCTATTTTATCTTATAGCATTTTTTATATTAAAATACATTATGTGTAAGTCATACGATTTATTATGTTAGTTCGGATAGAAAATACATGCGAAATAACTTTATTCATAATTAAATGAACATAATTATAGATACAAGAATAAATTAAAAATTAATGACCCCATTGTATAAGAAAAGAGTAGCACCCATATCAATTCATTGATCGGGTCGGTGGTGATAACATTGCTTCCACCGTCTCTAACAAGCAGGATCGCTGGTTGCAGAAGGGTCAAAAACAGTCAGCATCACCAGTCTGCTGAGGACAAGCCAAAGGAATCAGCTAGCCACCTCCTGCCGAGAAAAATAGTAGAAAAAAATAAACCGCAAATCCCACCAAAATTGCCCAACAAAAACCATTTCCCGGCCCATAGTCACTCCATGATGAATATGTGTTCATGAAACCAAGAGCCACGTTATTGGAACATGCAAATCTACAAATAAGACAACGTCAATAGGTATAAATAATTTCAGTACAACTTGCATTCTACGATTTCACCGCAATACAGCGGAAGAATCTTTCCTTTAAATTAGTATGATATGCAACAAAATAGGAGTATGTTTAATTCTGGAATTCTAATTTTTATTTTATTTTCTTTTACGTTTATTAATTGTGTCCAAGTTCTTGTCACGATTGGGTAAAATCTGCTATTTCTCACATGCTTTTGATCTTTGCTTCGTTTTTAAGTTGAATTTATGCTTTTCTCGGTCCTTGTGCTGAGGAGGTTAGCAAGTTCATTTTCTTGGCCAGCTACGACCAGGCTAGCCCAAACTCTTGTCTCCATTGTTATTGATCGAGCTCAATAAGAACCCACCTCTTTCATGGGTTCAGCCTAAATCATCTACCATCATCATAAAACTCCTTGTTTCCTGGTGTAACTTTCTCTGCATTCCATAGTGGATTCAATTTTATTGCTTTGCAACATATATCTCTTTGTTTTTTTTTTTTTGGTTTTTCAATAGATGGCTTAAAAGAGTTTGAACGACACTACGAAAGGTAGTCCTATTAAAAGATTTTGAACTATATTATGAAAGGTAGTCTAATCGTGTTACTTAACATAGAAAAAATAAATAAATGAAGGGTTTGGCCCTTCCTTAGAAAAACATGATATCTAATTTTGGAATCTAACATTCAAAAACATGTATTAGATTTATTTCAATACAAATCGAACTGGTTGAACTTATGCTACTGGAATCTAACTAAACCAAATTGAATTCATTGGTTTGGTTCTGTTCATAATTTTGAGAGAGAGAAAAAAAAACTGGTTTGGTTGCATATTTGATCCAAATCGAACTATTTGAACTCATGCTCATTCATGTTTAAGATCATAAAAAAAAAAAAAAAAACACTTAATGATCTCATTGATATAGAAACTAGTGTGAAAATACCTATTATCATCCAATAATGAGGAACACAATTTTGTTATACTCTTCACGAGTTGCAAGAACTAAACAGGAGGCGGGCAAATTTATTTATTTATTGTTGCTAGTGGCAGGAAAGGGGCATTACAAGTTGTGCATTTGTTGAAGTGTAATTAATCTGTACTTTGCTCCTTTGTCATATGCGGGCAAGTGATCATATATATAATCAAGTCAGTGGGTCGACGTTTCTCATCCACTTTCCTCACAATTCTCACCCACAGTTGCTTCTTCCATCACCCTGTATTCATATAATAATAATGGAGGTAGATTGGGAAAACTTTAATATCTCTCCACTCTGATCATATAGTGGTCACAGATCTAATGGTTTACTTATGTGTACTTTGAACCCATGATTGATTGTTTATACTTATTTGGTTGATCTGAGTGTTTATGATTTGTTTAGGGAAATTCATCGTATCTTCTTCCCATCAAGTTGAAGCTATAAACAACAGTATAATCACTTTGACGTGCGTGCGTAGTCTAACACTTGAAGAACTTGTAAGCTTTGCAGATCTTTAAATATATTCTTAGGAGCAGCTAACCCCACCAGGATTAATAAAACCCTAGATCTGTACAGAATTTTGGTAATCATAAACTGGTGAATTACGAGACGAGATCCAAGCAGGTTAGCCGAAACTTACGAACTTGGTTACATGTCAGTAAAAATGGAAACCCAGTCCAAGACGTGTACATAACCCACGCTCGTTGACCAAATCTTTAACCTCTAAACTCAAGTTAAAGTTTTTAATTCTTATGATATCAAATATTCGTTATGGATTTGGAGATATTTGATAAAAATTAAATATTGTAAGATGAATCATCAGGCCACTGTATTTTGTCATTGAAAGGCGTGATCAGAGCGGTGGTAGGTTGAGAGCTCGTACGTAGATCTATTCTTGTCCTGGAAAACCACTACTCATAATAGTTGTTAATCATGGCTGAATCTGATAGATTTATATGAAAAATATATCATTTATAGCTTTGTTTCACTTAAATTTCAAGTTGATCTAGAAAAAAACAACCCAATAAAACACGATTGATTTTGCCAAGACCAATTCAAATATAATTGGTCATTGTCAAAATATTCTTTTTTTAAAAAAAAATTGAATTTAATAAAAAAAATTAACTTGAATTAACTCTTCACCCACAAGTTAAACCAATATATAATTTAATAATCTTAATTTTTTTCGGGTTAGTTCTCAAAACAGCTCTAACAATGATGAAAGACATTTAAATTCAGTACTGATGGAACCACTTAATACAAATTAGGTTTATATGATTTGAGACAATTAATGTAATTAAGTCTCGTTTGGGGTTGAGGCTGCATTGCAGCCACAATCTTAACCCCAAACAAGACTTCGGGCATGGCTGAAATTGCTGCCCTTCTTTTGACGCAATCTCCAGCTATGTTTTAAGAGGCGTTGAAACTCTTCACCACGTGTGTTGCTAATAAAATACTCAACCATCAAGCGCTGACCAAAATAGCAATTATTATTATTTAAAGCGTTAGGTCAACCACCATTAACGAGCTTCGCCATCCGCTTGATCTAATGTAGACTCGTCCAACGGCTAGAAATTGATACCTGCTACACCACGTTTAGAAAATGGAATTAAACGTGTTCGGCAGTGTGGTTGCGAGTGTTTTTTAAATAACTTTTTATGCCAAAATACATGTTAATAATTTTTTTTATTTTTTAAAAATTATTTTTGACATCAACACATCAAAACGATCCAAAACATACAAACCATATTAAATTTTAGTAAACAAAAAATTAAATTTTTTAAGAACACAGTCGCAGCTGCATTCCCAAACATTTCTGTTAGTCTGTAACAGTTTCACTTTTCATTTTCTTTTTTTTTTTTTTTAATAAAAAAACAAAAGTCAAACAAAAACCTTGTTAATTAGGCTCTCCCTCCACCACCCCTTGATAGATTGGTGTTTTGACTTGTTTTTTGCTTAGATATTAATTCCCCACTTGAAGTTTAAACCAAGCATAGTTTATTTTTAATGGATTTGGTTATCAATTTGATGAAATTCAAGGGTTTGATGGGTTAAACTTTAATTTGATTAATCTAAACAAATTTGAGTGAGATATAATTGGATCAATTTAAAAAAAATTTCTTTGAATTTAACATCAATTTAGTTTTTATTTTTATTAGTATTTCTTTGAATTCAACATAAAAAAACCTTCCATGGTATTTCTTTTTGTTAGTATCCATTATTTAGTTTGCTGAGTTATCAAGAAGTTTGCTGGATATGAATTGACGAAGTAACTTGTAAGGTTGCAATAACTTGTAAGTAACAGATCTTGATTAACTTATTACTCTCAAACAAGAATGACTAAATTGTTAGTTTCTTGAAAACTACAAGGACTGCATTACAATTAGACTAGTTAATCAATGTGCAAATTACCTTAATTAATTATTCTATAGTTTAATCTTTTTTACACCTATCCTTTGTGTTTCAAAAAATTATAGCTTTATATTTTCAGTAAGTGCAAAATAGACTAAATTATAAGATGATTTAAGATGTAAACTGTTTTGTATGTAGTAAAATTTAATATATAAATTGTAATTTTCAAAAACATGGAAAGCAATTGTAAAAATAACTAAACTAAATATGGTTTGGGTAATTTTTCTTAATTAATACATATATCGTCATATTATTATTTGTTAAATCCAAATATTTGAAAACAGGTGTTTGGATCGTAAAGTGCATTTGTATAGTTTTCAAGACTTGCTTCAAGGTGGACTGATTTGAGAAAAAAAATTTAGATTATTAAATCATTGAATTTACATGAAGATTATTGGATCGACTTGGATTAATATTTATTTTTATTAAAATAATATTATTTTATTTAAAAAATTATTATTTTTGACCCGATCAAGTTTAAATTGGATTTGATCAAATCAACACAAAATTACAAAAATTTCAATCAAGTCAACTAGATTTTACCGAATTAATAACTTTTCTAATCCAACTAAAAAAATCAGCTTATAGCATACTTTGAATCTCATATTTTTGAATTGATTTAATAGCTATGTGTACATGGTAAGTGCACAGAGAAATCAGGTGTGCAAGGGAGACTTCTCAATTGATGAGTTGATACCAGCAAGAAATGGGCGAATTCCTTTTTGCAAGGCAGAGGAGCTTTGACTGCAACAAAAATTATCATACAGTGCATTTTTTTCAAGGTGGTATTAGTTGTAAATGTTTGACTTTTAATTCAAACTCTTATAACTTAATAATCAATAATTTTTTGTGGCATAATATGTGGCTGATTGAGTGTAATTTTCATTATCAGACAATATTTAGAAAAGAGTATCAAACAATATTTCATAATATGTGACTGGAAGTATATATTCTTTTTTCTTTTATTTATTAACCATGGTTTCTTTGCTGCTCTAATAAAAATAAAAGGGGAATTTCTGTTAATATATGGTTTTGAAAAAATATTTTTATTGCAATTTTTTTTTTTGAAAAAATATTTTTATTTAAATCAAATAAAGTCATACTTTCATAGCAATTTTTGGTCATCACAAACATTTGAATATGAATAATTCAGTATACATTGATTTCAAAGATCTTCTAGTAATTCCCAAAATATAAGCTTGTCAAACCCTAAATAAAGACCAAACTAGAAGACTTGAATTTCTCATCTTCTCATTCATAAATCATGGTCAACATAAATCACATGAACCAACATTTCTTGTTTAAAAGATGTTATAATAATAAAAAATAATTGTTATAAATACATATAACGGGTTGATTCGAAATTTCGAAATTGATGCAGTCATGTTCAATTAAATTGGATAAAATTGAATTTAATTAATTATTTCAAATTAATTCACTCTATTGATGACACGAAAATAAAATAATAACTTGATTACCGAAACTAACCATTGTAAAACCACTAAATAAATAAAACAAATTAAAATAATTCTCAACGACTTTAGTTTTATAGAGCACTGTGGTCTCTCATGCATCTATAGCCTGCCTGTCACCCACTATGACCATTGACTATCCTCCAATCTAGAAAAAATCAAAAGCCACATCTTCCACCACCACCACCATCAAAGTACTCAATTTCCATAACCCTTCTTTTCTTTTATTACACATCTAGGTCCCACCACTTTCTTTCAAGACTTTTCTTACAAGCTCTCTCTCTCTCAGAAAGTCCAACCAATCTCCACCCTTAGATTGACATTTCCATGTTGACTTTGCACCCTCCATTTCTTTTATAAGCCCCCCTGCTCTTCTCCCTTCTTCTCCTCCTCTCAAAACACCACCACCACATCTGCTAACTCTCTCTTAGCTCCAAGGGTTTTGTTCTTCTTTTTCTTCTTCTTTTTTCATCATGGCTGTTGATCTAGTTGGGTACTCAAAGATGGAAGATCAGATGGCTATTCAAGAAGCTGCATCAGCTGGGATTAAGAGCATGGAGCACTTGATCTTTGCACTCTCTAACCAAACCCAACAAAGTCACCAACTTGACTGCAGAGAAATCACTAGCTTCACCGTTGCTAAGTTCAAGCAAGTCATCTCCATCCTGAACCGGACCGGTCATGCCCGTTTCCGCCGTGGACCCACTTCTTCCAACCCGGTTTCCGTCCGACCTGTCGTCCAAGAACCTCAAAAACTAAATCTTGATTTCTTTAAGAGTAACAATACCTTTAAATCTGAGACCAAAAACGACTTGTCATTCGGCAGTCAGTATTCCAAGGATTGTTTTAGCTCTGGCACGACTACTTCGTCCTTCCTGTCTTCTGTTACAGCTGATGGGAGTGTCTCTGATGGGAAACAAGGTGGCTCGTCTTCCCTTTTCGGAACTCATCCTCGACCTACCGGAAAACCACCTCTCTCATCTATCCACCGCAAGAAATGCCATGATCATACCCTCTCCACCAGCAAGATCTCCTCCTCCGGTGGCAGCTGCCATTGCTCCAAAAGAAGGTAACCATTAGTTTATCAACAATTAAGTAATAATTACATGTGTATTAAACATGTGACTGTGATTTAGAATTTTTTTTTATTTAATTCAATAATTCATGTATTTACATGTTAATCAATGTTAAATATTTATTTATTTAGTTAATAAGATACAAAAATAATTTATATTCTTATATCATTATTTTTATAAAAATAAAAATCGGGATATAAAAATCCTCTAATATTATTTTATTTTTATGATTTTAGGAAATCAAGGGTGAAGAGGACAATAAGAGTCCCAGCAATAAGTTCCAAAGTTGCTGATATACCAGCAGATGAGTTCTCATGGAGAAAATATGGTCAAAAGCCAATCAAGGGTTCACCTTACCCAAGGTATTATTTTATTCTATGCCTTGATCATCCACCGTTAACCATGCATGATTTTTGGTCCAAGTCAAATAAATATGACCACAAGTCTATGATTGTCAAATAATAATTATTTTTGTGCTCCTTGTTTTGCAGAGGGTACTACAAGTGTAGTAGTGTGAGGGGATGTCCAGCAAGGAAGCACGTGGAGCGTGCCGTAGATGATCCGGCCATGCTTATTGTAACATACGAAGGGGAGCACCGTCACTCACATGCTCCCCTACCAGAAAATGTCACAGCCAACTCTGCCATGCGACACGTGTTCCAGTCAACATGAGAGACGCGGAAAAGTCATTGATGATGTTGATTGATCCATCTTAGACGGTTGCGAAAGGGGCTTGACTCTGTTGCCGTGACAGTCACGTGACGGTATCATCTTGGAGAAGAGTCAAAGAAGAAGAAGAAGAAGAAAAGTCTAATGGATTGTAAAGAATTTCAAGGGTGAAAATGACGGGCCACAATCAAGTGGCCTGGGAATTTCGATTTTGTATAAAAAACAAGAAATTGTAGAGTAGAAATTAAAGAAAATCATGGTGGTATTATTAATCAATTTGTTTCTTCATAGATTTGAGATTGGATTCTTTGATTTGAAATCTATGGTGTGATTGCAAAAGAAGTCAAAATATGTGGGTGTGATTGGAATATTTTGCAAGTGTCATGTAGTGAGCAGGAGGTCAAAGGAAATTGCAGGCATGGGGGCCATGACAGCTCTGTGAATTGGTGCTGTTGGTTGACTAAATGAGATATATGCTTTGCTGTTTCTTGATCTTGTAAGAGGTCGGAGAGTGCAATTATTCTCCATTCATGGGATGCCTTGGCTTCTTTATTGGGTGGTGGGACACTGTGGGGGCTCATGTGCCATGAATGAATGAACAGGAAGGCAGGCAGCCAGGCAAGGTTGAAGGAAAGTTGGAGCCTAAAAAGGTTAAAGAAAGTTGACTATCTAAAAGATAGAGATGCCTTCTAATGCCGTGGAGGGAGGAAGTGTGACAAATTGACAATTTCACCTTCCTTGATAGTAGTTTCACAATGTTTTCTTGAATGAGAAAGCAATGCTTATTTTACTGTTTTTTGAACATGCAGCGTACTGCCATAAATATATATATATATATATATATATATATATATATATATATATATATATATATATATATATATAGTTTAGCGTGGGTGTCCGGGCCAGCTTGCGCGCACCTCGACTAATCCCACGGGTCCTGAAGTTAACGACCATGTAAGTCTCCAGTGGCCATCATATGAGCAACCACAGGGCTCGAACCTGAGACCATAAAGGGAGCAAACCTCTTGGTCCCAAGCTCTTACCACTAGGCCACCACCTAGATGATTAATTTGATGGTAATATATTTTTAACAATAAAATAATAATATTAATTTGATGTTTTTTAAGTAAAATAAACTTTAAAAATATACCCGAAAACAAAAGTTACCGTGCTTCCAACAAATATACAACAAAAATAATGTATTTTTGTTTCTTTTATTTGTTATTGTGAAATGGGTTAGAAAAACAAATGTAGAACAAAAATAATGTTTCTTTTATTTGTTATTGTGTGTTTGTTTTTTTTCCCTTTTCAATTGGATTCATTTGGGGAGAGTTTTAGACTAGATTTTCAATGTAAAAAAAAAGTATATGACTATTTTAAGTATTTAATGAACTCATATGTGTATAAAACATTTTTTTAATCCAATCTAATATATACATACTTCAATATTGATACTATTCACCCGTGTATGCTCATGCATATATAACATTTTTAATTTTGTTATATAATACATGTATACATACCTGTATATAATTTTTTTATTTTATGTTTAATAATAAATTTTACTCGGATAATAGACACCAAATAAATACCTAAAACTCGATAAATAAAATATAAATATTTAAATTTTTTGCTTGAAAAATAATTGATGAATTATAAATATAATTCAAACTTCACCCATATCTGCCCATTACCATCACTACAGATACCCAACAATGATGTCTTTGGTGTCAAGCAAATTAATGTGATGGTGGTGATAGTCGTTGATGAGTGAGTTTCTTTCACGGAACAAACTCAAATTCTTCATTAATTATGTAAAAAAAAAAAAAAAATTCCCACTAACCAAGTTTGAGTCTCATGGATTTCCAATGGTTGCTGAGCCTTAAATAGTTATTTTACAATTTTTGAACATTTAGAATGAGCTAAAAAAAACAAATGGAGGGCAAAAAAAATGTTTTCTTTAATTGTTATTGTGTCAATTGGATTCATCTAGGGAGATTTTGAGACTAGATTTTCAAGGTTGAAAAATAAGGACTACAAGTATTTTAATATTTTACATATAAAATCATTAAAAATAAAATTCTCATAAATTCTATTGTTTATAGATAACATGAATATAGGACGAGAAAACAAAATATCAAGCATTCGTTATTGAAGATAAGTTGGAAAATCGCATTAAAAATAGGTGATTGCGAGCCAAAGAGTTCCACTACCAGGCAAATTTGATTTTTGTCATGAATTAGTTGTTGATTTGTTCCTTTAGATAGGTTAGATTAATGGAGCTTAATTTGCATGATATGACCTAAGATATTTGAGTGGATTTCATTGACATATTACCAATCAAACTGAATTGAATACTCACTAAATCAAAATTGCTTCAACAAATTAGCCGGGCATGATAATTTAATACAAATTCAATTAATACTAATATAAATGAGTTGATTTTTTTAAATAGTTATTTTATCAAATAAATAATAAAAATATATAAATATTGTGAACCCTGACTCAAAACTAGATCCAAGATATATACATTAGAATCATATACATATATATACTTGTACACATAACTCAACTATATATATACTTTATTTTATTTCATGTTTAATAATAAATAGTACTAAATCATGTAATAAATATCTAAATAAATACGGTAAATAGAATATAAATATCTAATTAAACTCTTTTATTTATCTAGTAATTAATGAATAAAGTAAAAACCGGACCCATAATTAAATTATCTATTACCATCCCTACATATACCCACCAATAATGTCTTTGGTGTGAAGCAAATTAGTGTGATTTTTTTTTAATTTAATGTGGGTGTCCGGGCCAGCTTACGCGTATCTCGACTAATCCCACGGCCCTTGAAGTTAACGACCATGTAAGCCTCCAGTGGCCATCATATGAGCAACCACATGGCTCGAACCTGAGACCACAGAGGAAACAAACCTCTTGGTCCCAAGCTTTTATCACTCGGCCACCATCTAGATGGTTAAATTAGTGTGATTGTGGTGTAACTGATGAATGAGTTTCTTTCACGGAGCAAACTAATTTACCAGTTATTAATTATGTCAAAAAAAGAAAAAGAAAAAGAAAAGAAAATCCCCACCTACCTACAAAGTTTGAGTCTCATGGATTTCCAAAGGTTGCTGAGCCTTCAAGTTCATCATCAATGTTTGGGCTCATTATTGGATTTTGACGAGTAGATGGGCCAATCGTACACGTTCTTCTTTCAACCAAATTCTGACATCGACCCTCCCTTCACCCCATCATCATCCAGAAATTAAGCAAAGTTCTACCTTCTCAATTACTTAACTACTTGAAATTCAACTGCTATTTTTAATAATGTGGCGAATATGTATGTGTTGTGAATACGTACCAAATTACTAATAAATTGCGTTTCATTATTATATCTAAACAGAAAACGAAGAGATTGGAGATGAACAGAGAACGAAGAAATATATTAAAAATTCATTTTAAAATTATTTTATAAACATATTATTTATGTTTCTATCTTTATTTTTTTAATTAAATAATTTAAATCAAGGTAATGTTAAAGTTAGTTTTTACACAATGGAATCAAGTATTTATTTATAAGATCTTAAACATATCATCTGTACTTACACATACATGTTCATAAAAAAAAAAAACCCATTTTTTCTTGATTTTATTCATATTTAATCCCAAGATAATTGAGTAAAAAGCAAGTCCACATGTTAAGAGGGTTGACACTGAATAATTATCACAAGCTTGTCTACAAAAAGCAGGTTCATGGACAAGCAAAACAGATAAACAAGTTAGTGCATAACATCACATGCATCCCAGGTACAAGGATATACAAAAATTAATTATTTAATTCCTCTTCCAACATGTTTTGCTCCCTCTACTCGTATTTATTTAGCAGAGATGCCGAGTTTAAAATGAAGTAATTAACATCATTAAAATCTTAATTATCAAATAAGAACAGCTAAAATACTTGATTAATGGTTTCTGATAAAGTTGAAATCTTTCACATTCACACTGCTTTTTTAGTTTTCTTTCACGCGAGCGATATTTGCTGGGCTGCTTGGAGATTCCTTTTCCCCTTTCATCCTCGAGAAGCAAAGGTTCCAAATCCTTGTGCAAAAAGGGACGTGTTCACATGCCATGGCTTGTTGTTAATTGATAATAATTATACTTACTATATTAAACCCATAATTTGTCACGTATTAACCACTAAATGCTATATCATCGAGGATAATTAACAAACTCTATCATGTGATTCCAACAGCTTTTGTCCCTCACCTCGACCGAATTATTAGATTTGGATCTCAAGCAACCCTTCTTTTCATCTTCTCTATGATGGGGTTTCACTGAAGGCAATAAAGATATCATGACACATAAAGTAAATTTTACCTTTCCCTCTCGATCTTTTGTTAAATCCCATGTCAACATTCAATTACTGTAATTCATCTTGTTCCTGTGTTAATAATTCTGAAGGAATATGTGTATTTGAACTTCCAAAATTGTTTTAGTTGAGTTCAATTACTTTTGTTTTTCTTGTGATTTCTTTCTTTTTAATTCTCAAGTGAAATCTTTCAATTTGCAGCGTGAAGCAATGTACAGTGAAAAAAAATACTAGAGTTTCTTAAACCTTAAAATTACAGCTGAATTATAGAAAAAAAGTTTGATTTGATAAATTTGAATGTCAATAATTCTTAATTTCTTAAAAAAAAAAATTAACAAAAAAAATTCTAAAACCTAATTAAGAAAAGAATACACTAGGAAAATAAACAAAGTTCCAAAATAACAATTTTTAAATCTAATTTGTATAGTTATGGTAGAGGAAATTACTTATGCAGTAAAATAATCACAGATACGTGGCAAATAAGCATGGACAAAAAAGTGTCATGTATTATAATTATGATTACAAAAGTTACAATAATTATTCACATTATCCAATAATATTAAATGCCATAAATATCTAGTTTTTATTATTTTTTAATCCTTTTGACTATAACTATTTCATTTTATTTCCAATGGCTGCGCTTGGATATTGATTCAAATTGTATAGAGGTATATCATCTCTTGCTATATCCAAAAATTTACCACTTCGAGGCCATTATGCATACGAATCTTTCATACAGGGCAGTAGCCGGTGAGCTTATACCCATTGATGATTGACTTGAAAATATTTTACAAGAACCTTGGGAGTAGAAGCTGTTGGGATCAATAATAACACTCTTAATTAACAGCCAAAGAGGTGAAAAAGTAAATCAATTTAATATTTTAATACCAAACAACATGAATGAATGAAAGCTAACGTGAGTAAACTAACATGGGCAGCAGAAATAACAGCAGAAAATACAATAAAATAAAAGGAGTAGCAATCTGTTTCATGTATGGGTGATGAGGGTTTAGGCACCATATGGTCCCTGCAATTCCAGCTTTCTCTTGGTTTGGTCCTGTTAAATTTGTTTGTCATAGTGTCATCCCGCTTCTCTCTATTTTAGAACACCTGTTAATTTCGTCAACAATGGTGCTAAATCCCACCATTAAGTGCAACATATGACACGACATGATAGAGGTTTTAAGAAAATGTTGTGTTTAACAATGAATTTAAAGTTATTATTAGTGCACAAGATACTTTCAGGTTGTTTCATTGGTTTTTCTTCAATTTTTTTTTTGTGTTTTACTGAAGAATTGAACGAGAGTATTGCATTGCATCGAGATATTCACAAAAGCAAAATTAATCTTTTGTTATAGAAATATAGAGAATTATACTGATTATTATATTATTAGAGAATAATATAAATTATATATTAAAATTTCATATAATAATTTAAATTTTTAAATTGAGATGATATAATATCACGGTTCTAATTAACAAAATAATATGAATATATATAAATTTTAAATTTATAAATTTTTTACTTAAAAGAATATACAAGATAATCATACAAATTATACATTGAGACATAGCTTACGGATTCAACCCATCTACCTCTTTTATGTTCTTGAAAACCTATCATTATCTCAGTGGTGAATTTCCAAGTCATGGTTTGGTCATCTTCTTCATTACTTGTAAGAAATGATCTACCCGTAGAGGGAAGTAGCAGCACACGATTACGAACAGAGATTAGGTAGATGAAACTAGGACAAATCAAAGTAAAGGGACAAATCAAAGTAAAGAACAGGAATAGAAGGAGCAAATGCTCCACTAAACGTGTGCCATGAGGAAGTGAAGATGTTAGGAAACCCCCGGGTGTTCTGGTAGAGAACACATCACATGGGGAGAAGTGCAATGGAGCTAAATGGTGCAAACTGTGCCAATCTGTCAGTGAAAAAGGCTGCGTTTCTTTCTTTCTACCTTTAAAACTCAACACTCACTTCCACACGCTAACTATTTGTGTTATCCCTTGTTTTCTTCCCTTTATAATTGTCTTAAATTTTGCCTGTACTCTTTTGCCACTCTCTTCCAACTCTTTCAGTTATTCGTCTTCATCATTCCCCATCACTCTCTCCACATTACATCTCATCATCACCCTCTTAATTACCTTTATAGCACGCTTCCTTCTTCTTCTTCTTCCTCTTCTTCCCTCCCTCCACCCCTCCCTTTATTTATAATCAAATATTATTCCACCCCAAGAAAACTCTATCTCCCATAAACCTTCCTTGGCTCTCCTTTTCTTTTCTTGTGACCCCATTTGCTCTTTCTTGAAACTCTTTTGATCTGAAAGACTTGGACTTTGTTATCTTACCAGCAAATGGGTCTTGAGATTTCAGAAGAGTTCAGGCCAATTACGCCAATAAGAACAGTTTCAAGAACATGCAGTAATAGTACTACAAATAGTAGTATTGGAACAAAATTCTGTGAAGCCAAGGAAGCTGATGCGAAGAAGATTCTCAATTTTGATGAAGATCAAGAGAGCAGTAATCCTAGCACACCAAAGTCACCAACTCATATTTTGAAGTCACCTTTGGTGTGCCCACCAGCTCCAAGGAAACCTAGGCCTCCAAAGAGGAAATTGAGCCCTCCTCCACAAGGGTTCTTTGAGATTCCAGTAAACGATTCAGATTCGGTTCTTATGGTGCTCACAACATGTAATTCCAAGAAGATGAGAGCGACTTGAACAGATATTATAAATCTTGCACGTAATTAATTTAGCTAATCTTTTTCTTGCTCTTGCTGTTGTTTTACAGCTTGTATTATTATTTTTCATTTTTGGTTTCTGAAAAGGTTGAAAAATTGGAGTCTTGAAGGGATATCGGGGATGAATCTGTATAGCTCATTGGCTATTACTTGTATCATCAACTCTGCATTCCAAATTGCCTTCTTTTTTTTTGTCCTAGCACCACTATTGTCATGAGAAGAATAAGGTGGTGTACAATGTAAATGTAATTCAATTGTTAATTTGAAACGATTATTTCTTTAATTCTAAATGAAATCATTTTAAATATTAAAAATTAAATTTCAATTAAAAAGATACAAAAAATAAATGAAATAACAACCTCTCTAGTTTACTATACTAAAAAAAAAAAAAAAATTAATGTTAGAACTATATATTGTTCTCAAAATACTCATATTTTTTTTAGCATCCTTCTCGTTATTTTCCAGTGTAATAAAAAAATAAAATGAATTGAGTTTAGTGATACAATATTTCTTTTAAATATGCAAATTTAATTTATTTATTAATTGAATTTAGATTAAACACTATAATTAAATTCAATATCAACAAAGAATTGGTTACAATTAACCCGTTTGTGTTTTTTTTTTTGAATTGATTTATAAGTTCTTGATAATTTTCTTATTTAGCAGCTGACCAGTATTCGGTGTTTGCAACTTCCAAGCATTCTGCTTTAAGATCAATGAATTAACTGACATATATGGTGGATTCAATTGGGTCGCTTGCTAGGAATTCTGAATTAAAGCTAACCCACAAAGCTATATTGGTAGAATAAATGATGCTAGCTTAGACTGATGGACAGAATCTGAATACTTACAAAGGCTATATCTGGTAAAGGGATAGATAAACCAGAAGCATACATGCACGGGCTTGGATTTCTATTCATGTTCTGTAGTTTCTCTCTTTTCAACACCAAAACAAAATTCACTGATGACTTCAGCACTCGTCTTTGTCATCACAGAATATAAATTTTTTACCATGAAAAAGGTGAATGTGTCATCACAGAATAGAAAAACCAATTAATGTCAATGCAACGAAGATTGTTGGTTCGAAAATCATATAGAAATGATATTTTTTATGAATTTTTCACTTCCAAATGATCATGACCTGCTACTTACTTGCTGGAAGGTAGTGTTTGGTTTGGTATATAGAAAAGAAAAGATGGTTACAAGACAAAAAACATCATGTGTAATTGGAAGAGATGGAGATAAGATTCAAAGACAAAATTAATCAAAATTTATGTGCATAGGACATATATAGATGAAAATGAAAATTTACTATATATTTTATATTAAGATTGAAAGTTATTGTTTTAGATTTTTTTTTTATTTTTCTTGTTATTTTCAGATTCTTTTACTATATATTTTTTAATAATTTTATTTAACTTGAATTTTATTATTTATTTACTATTTAAATAGTTTTGTATGTCATCTTAAAAAAATAAAAAAATTACTCATTATTTAAGGATTGAAAATTTGCTTTTTCTTTCTCTTTACCGTATGCTATATTAGTATGCAAACAACAACGATATTGTTTGAAAAAACGGTAATTTTTATTTTTAAAGGCATTTTAAACATGTGTTTTATTTAAGAAAATATCAAATTAATATTTTTTTAATGATTTTTGATAATTTTGATATTTTAATATAAAAAATAAAATAAAATTAAAAAATAAATATTTTAATACATTTTTAAATAAAAAAAACTTTTAAAAAATAGTTAGTTAGAGAGAATTTTGTAGTTTTTTAAGTTGACATGCTAACAGGCTTAAGTGCAACTGATATGAATCGTCGAAAGCTGGCGCAGGTTTATTGGATTAAACCATATATATGACAAATAAAATGAAGTTAAAACATATGATGGTTTCAGCTCTCGGTTGGAGGGAAAATATCCTGCTAAAGAGGCTTCGCAAATAGCTAACCTTGCTCTTAAATGTCTTCAGCTCCATCGCCGGTTCCAGCCATCAATGGCAGAAATTGCTGAAATACTTGAACAGATGGAAGCAGTTCATATGAAATCAGGGGAGCCTTAAATTCATTCTGTTGCGTCAATTTTCACTAGCGTTTTAGTATTCTCCTTCATACAATCGCCGTGAAAGGTGAGAGATTTCTGGGATACTGGTCTAACATCATTTAATACACAAACACACAAAGATTTCATGTAATTAGTGCTCATGAAATGTTTTAGACAGGACTACAGCATGCTAATCAAGGGCAGATTTTAACAGTTTTCAGACTATTCATTTCTTTGAAGAATGAGTTGTTTCCCTCTTCTTCTTCTTCTTCTTTTTTTTGCGAGATTAAAGATGGAGTGAATGATTTATAACCATTGAGTTTAGATAGATTTCCGTCCATCATTAAAAAAAATGCTAGTGATGTTACTGTTTCCCAAGAGATAATTTACTATTCATTAGTCATTACAATAATATAATTACTATTTTACTCCAATTTCATTAAATCTTTTAACTTGGTATTGGATGCAAGGTGGTGTTTTCACCCTCACATCAAAATCTTTTGCTGAAAATATAAGGTTATGTTTGTAATTTTGATTTTAAATGCATGATTAAATTACTCATTTAACCCTTGAATAATATAATCTAATGCCTACTACTCAATGATATTTTTGTATTTTTATTTTTTATAAAATAATATAATTACTTTGATATCTTTAAAAACAAAACCAATTAAACTCTCACTTAATGACTTTTTTCATCATTTTAATTTGTTTTTATTGTAGATTTCATGAGTACTTAATTAGGGGTATTGTTGTAAATTACATTTATTGAATATAATTAAAAAAAAAATCTTGCTAGCACGTGAGAAGCTATCTAGCCACCAAACACCACATTCCAGGACAGTGTTTGAAAGGTCTTGACTTCTCCGACCCGACGAGATGCTGCATGTGCTGCCACCATTCACAAAAGTTTAGTGTCGGTGATCATATTTTTCCATTTCTTTCCTCTCTCTTCATATTTGGTATGCTTTTTTAATTTCACTCATATTAATTTTTTTATCATTCAAATTTCATCCTCATTCTTTTTATTTTTTTTTTTTGTTTTGAGTCATTTTTTAAATTGATTTTGTTTTGTGATTTCACCCTCATTTGGTTTTTTTTTCTATCAAATTTAATCCTTGTTCTTTTGATTGTTGATTTTTCAACATTGACAAGTTTTTATTTGGAATAATTTCTTAAATTAATTTTGTTTTATGATTTCACTCTCCTTTGTTTTTTTTTTTCTAATATCAAATTTAATCCTTATTCTTTTAATTTTTATTTTTTCTATTTTGACAAGTTTTTAAATTAATATTTTTAAATTAGCTCATAATAAACTTCTTGATTGTATCCGGATCTATGATTTCATGGATTACAAGTTTTTAAGATTTGACTAGGTTTAAAATGTTTGCAATAGTTTGCTTGGATCAAGTGTGTTTTTTTTTTATTGTTTATTTATTGTTATTGTTTTTTTTTTGTATTATTTAAATTATCACTTGAATTAATAATTCGAGATTTAAATTTTTTCTAAACTAATAAATTTTTTATTAAAAAAAATTTAACTCGGTTATGCCGCGATACACGAGCAACATATATAGTTTTCATTCTAAAGTAGTTTGATTAAATGTAAACGCCAACACAATGATTGAACTTGTCATTTGGAGATGATTTATTGAACCTAGAAGCTGTAATCTGGCAATAGCCACTTCCAAAGTTGAAACTACACCATCAATGCTGTTTTAATCAATAGAATAATACCTCATATCAATGTGCTTCTCTAGTGATGATATAAGAATACATATAAGTAGTTGTCCCTTCAATCCAAGAATTTAAGTGCATCCATGGAAGTCCTACTCATAATTATGAAATCATGGGATGTTCATCACCTAACTCAAATCTGAATCATTTTAAATTAATTTAAAATTATATTATTTTAAGAATTTTTTTTTAAAAAATTAGTATAAACTTCTTCTAGATTTTTTTAAATCAAATCTCATCTGATTTTAACTAGTCAATCGAATTGCAAGTTAATTCACAAAATTAATTAAATTTTATAAATTAACTCTCATATGATTTAATATAAAACTCAACTCAAATTAAATTAACAAGTTAATATATTGACTTAATAAATCAGTTTAGGTATAATAATACTAATCTCACTCCATACTACTTAATTGTTAGCATTCTAAACAAGTAGGCCATTATATAAATGAAAATAATCAAGGAGTTATATATATATATATATATATATATATATATATATTTGAGATTTATGAAAATCCATTTCTTAGCTTACTAAAGATTTTCATTCTTCTAAAATTAGCCATAACTTAATTCATTAAATACAACTAAAACTTAATGAGAAATTAAATAGTCAAGGAGAAGATGAAAATACACAGTAATATACTATTCACCTTTTTTTTATTATTATTCAATAGAACGGAGCCCTTGTTGCCGTATGATACTCTCCAGCACTCAAGCTCTTCTTCCTTGTTCAAAGTCAACGTAAAAAAAGATGTCTCTTCCCGCTGTAAAAGCACACAGAATTTAAAATTTTGACCATTTTACTTGTTTAGTAGTGTGACGCAATTGATTTTTAAAAATATTTTTTATTTAAAATTATATTAGTTTTTTTTTAATATAACACATTAAGATTATTAAAATAATATTAATTTAATATTTTTTCAAAATAAAATATTCTTAAAATGCAAATAACATGGCTGCAAGAGTTTCAAAATGCTGACATATGAAGAAGTTGCTTTTGAAAAATATGATATTAAATAAATTTTGTAACATATCGCTGTGTTTTCGATTTGCGATATCCATGACACGTGTATATTAAATAACATTATTATTTTATTATATATATATATATATATATATATATATTATTTTTTTATATATAAAAAAACTGTGCTATTACGTTATTATTTTTAATTTATAGTGCTATTTGTTTTTTTAAGAAAAATCCTCTTCCCTTGACATTATGTTTCTCTCCCGCTCTTTCAAGAACAGCAGGAAAAAAACAATGGTCATTACAACAAGAAGGAAAGGGTGACACACAGATTACAGCGGCAGTCAATTAATGGGGATTTGCTGTAGCTGTTCAGCTCAGAAGCCAGCAACAACCCAAGATCAAGACCCAACACCAAGCACCGCCGACCATGTCAGTGCAGGTACCACCACAATAATTTTCAACTTCTCTTCACATTAATTCTACTATTCATTGAATGTTTCAAATTGGGTTTCTTTTGGTTTTGCTCTTACACTTCTGTAATTTGACTTAGTTGGATAGAATCCTTTCTTTTTTTGGCTTATTTCACAACATGTCCTCTGCTTATTATATGTTTGTGATTGTGATTGGGATTGGGTCTTTGTTGTTCACTGCCCCTCTACCTTTTTATTGATGTTAATGCTTTTTGGCGTTTCTAATTGTCTCTCCAACCCTTGAAGCAATGCAAAGATGACATCTTTTTTCCTGTAGCAATGTTTTATAGGGTTGCTCATTGTGTTATCGACTCTTCAATGTGTTGCTAGCTGTACTCTCAGGATATATTCATGGAATCTAATGGGATTATCAATATTTCTAATGGGATAAAATACCAGTTACTCAAAAAAAAAAAAAAAAAAGGAGAAAAACTCCATTAGTTGGGTGCAGAAATGGTCAAATCATAGGGGACTAGTTTGTGCTTTACACTTATTTTTTTAAATTTTTTTTGGAAAATATTGCTTCCAATTTCTATTTGTGACTTCATTTTCTGATTATATGAGTTTTTCATGCTTATGCAATGGTCATACATGATTTGCAGGTAGCGATGACTTTGGAAACAGCTGGTTCTCCAGAGTAAGCACCAGCATTACATCATGGATGTCTCAACCAAGTAGCAGCTTCACATTTATCTGGGATAAAAATGTCCCTGAGAGCAGCCAATTCTCAGATGCAACTGGAAGTGGTGATGGGACTTTAGCAAATGGGCAAAATGCTACCAACTCAAGCGCAAGAGTATTCACATTGGCGCAATTGAGGGCTGCAACATATAATTTTAGATCCGATATGTTGCTGGGAAAAGGAGGTTTTGGTGACGTCTATAAGGGTTGGCTTAAGGAGAAGTTGCCTCCAAGTGGTATAAAGAAGACGGTCGTTGCTGTCAAGAAATTAGATACCTTCAGCATGCAAGGATTAAATGAGTGGAAGGTATATGGATTTCCAAATTTTGTTTTTACTGTCATACAATCATACTCTTCTTTGCTGTGCTTAAAAATATGCTCCCTTAAATTCTTTCTTTGCTGAACCTTACAAGATCTCTTTTGGAAGAGGAATGTTAATTTATAGCTCATTTTAGTATTTATCCATTAGGAATGTGTAAAATGACTTGGAACTAACTCAAGTTATATTTCTAAAAATTCTGTCTGACATCTTCACAAGTGAACAGAAAATCCATGGTATTTGAGATATCATATGTTAAGTGAATTTAGCTATTGAGGTGGTTAAGGGTGTTCTGAGTTATTGATATCTTGTACCTTTGGAATTGTGATTCTATTTCTCTCTTGCTCTCTCGTTCCCCATCTTCTGTCTTTCCTTCACAAACCAAATGCATGTGCTCTTTCTGGGAGCTAGTTCTTTGTTTGAGGTAGTAAAAGTTGTTAGTTTAATCATTTGTCCATGTATTGGTACAGGCCGAGGTGTATTTCTCCGAAAAACATTCTCACCCGAACCTGGTAAAACTATTGGGATATTGTTCGGAATGTGGAGACCGCATCCTTGTCTATGAGTTCATGAAAAAGGGAAGCTTAAATTACCATCTCTTTGGAAGTAAGAGACATTACTACTGCTTGTAAATTTTTGCATTTAGTAGAGCCTACACTTATGTATCCAAATGTTCATTCCGTTCATTCCCTACATGCTTTCCATGTTTTCAGAGCACTCATTTCCACCACTTTCATGGGACATTAGGCTCAAGATTGCTGTAGATACTGCTCGTGGTCTGGCTTACTTGCACACATTGGAAGAGCCAATAATTTACCGAGATTTCAAGTCATCGAATATGCTACTTGACGAGGCAAGTTTCTATGAAGCTTGTAGATTGTAACCCATAAACATATAAATTATGGTTGGTATTCCATGACTCCACCAATGATTGGACCAATTTCTTTCCATTGTGGTATGGGAATTTTTATCTATAGTCTTGTACCCATCTGAACATTCCTTTCCCTCCTGCCATGAGTTCTTTCCAGTCCACCAAAAATAGTTATGGGAGAATGCAACAAAAGTGTTATCTTTCAGAAAGTGTTTGTTGAAGTATTCAAGACAGACTTATTTCCTTCCAACTTCTCTTTTTATTTTAGTTCTATAACCCGAAGCTACCAGACTTTGGCTTGTCATTTTGGGGTCCCTTGATTGATTCACATGTCAGTACAGGAATCGCAGGCATGATAGGTTACATTGATCCGGAATATCTTGCAACAGGTACTTATTATTCCTTCTGAAATCTAATTTCTCTGACATCGGTGTTGGATATTTAAGTTTGTTTTGAGTCTCTTTGATCACAACTGATTTTAAAAAAAATTTCATGACCTTAATTTCATGCTCTAATTGATGTTGTGCTGGTTGGTTAGGACATTTGAATGTGAAGAGTGATGTGTACGGGTTTGGAGTTGTTATGGTTGAGATGCTAACTGGTTTACGTGCAATCGACATGAAACGTCCAAGTGGGAAACAGATACTTGTTGACTGGGCTAAACCTTATCTGACAAACAGAAGCAAGTTGAAAAATATAATGGACTCCTGGTTGAAAGGGAAATTTCCTCCCAAAGAGGCTTACCAAATAGCTCACCTTGCTATTAAATGTCTTCAACACGATCCCCGCTTCCGGCCATCAATGACAGAAATTGCTGAGACAGTCGAACAGATTGATGCCATCCATATGAGATTGGGTTAGCCTAAAATTCATTCTGGTTATCATAGTGGTTTGTAGTGTTTTAGTACTCTTCTTCATTAGTTGTCATCACAGATGAGAGATCTCTGGTATACTTTCTTCATATAACTTACACGAGAATACATAATTAGCTATCATGAAATGCTTTGAGTTTATGTGACTAGCTGTAGCAGAAAGAGTTGGGCGTGTTTGGCGCATCTTACCATGTACGCTTATCATTTGTTGTATTCATGCAGTAGTTCAATTTTCCTTGGCAATGTGATACAGTCATTTCTGTCATTGCACTGCTGGACTTGTATTGATTTGAGTATTTTTAGCAAAGAATCTGTAATCATTGGAAGCCTGTTTATGCTTTATTGGAAAAGTGGATTTAGGCCGCACAAACAAATAGGCAATTTGGTGTCACGACATAACTTTTCTTTCTCCCATTTTGTATTTTCTGCGGTTAGACATTCACTTTCTTCTTTGTTACCATGTTTGAAGAGCGGCCAGTTCCACCACTTCCGTGGGATACGAGGATGAAGATTGTGAAGGATACTGCTACAGGCCTGGCTTACTTGCACACATTGGAATAGCCAATAATATACAGAGATTTCAAGTCCTCAAATATAGTCCTGGACGAGATAAGGTTCTATGTAACTTAATCAGATAACATTATCCCTGAAACCCTCTGTTTATTTTGTTTTTTTTTTTTAATGATCATGTATCTACCTTTCCGTAGCCATTTTAGGAGATCAATGGCAGATGTTATATTATGAATGCTGCGCTGCGACTCGGTTCCAGTGATTAGACCTATTTGTTGTTACAGTGACACGAAGAACATTCATAAACACCATACTTTTGAAGTTACAGCCGTTAATTCACCATACTATTGAAGTAATAGATGGATTTTTGAAAATTAGTTTGAAATTTGTTTTTTGACAAAATAATACAGGTAAAAAAAAAAAAAACTTTTGCTAAATAGAATAAGAGCTTACATAAATTCCAAGAAAGAGAGGAGAGATGTGAGGGAAAAAAAAAAAAGATGCTGAAAGTATATCAAAACTTTGAAGACAACACTCTTGTATTATCGGAAAAATCTTAATAAGACGAATTAAATTACAATAAAGAAGATCATTAATGATTATCAAACACGACATTCAAAGATAAATGATTTATTGAACCTAGAAGCTGTAATTCTGTGCAATAGCCACTTCATGATTTGAAACTACACCATCAATGATGATTTAATCAATTGCATGATACCTCATATCAATGTGTTTTATCTGGTGATGATGATAAACCTCATATCAATGATGATTCAAGAATAAATGTAAGTAATAGTTCCTTCAATCCAAAGACTATATGCAGCGCATATAAGCAAGTTCCCGCTATAGTTATAAGATTCTGTCAAACTCATGCTTCGGTCTAAAACTCTCGAGTATGGATTGAATGAGTCAATCTAAATCGATAATAATATTATTATAAGAGTTTTTTATATATAAAAAATTTAAAAGATATCATTTTAGATTAAAAAAAATCAAATCGATATTATTGAGATTTTGAGTGAGTTAATTGGGTTGTAGTTTGACTTACTATGCTAACTAGATTTGATTGAGTTAATATTTACTCAGTTTGATATGAAACTCAACTTGAGTTAAGTCTTGTATTAATTGGACTAGCTTGGGTTAATAACACTAGTCCCACTTCGGACTATTTAATTTTTTAGCATGCTCAACAAGTAAACCATTATATAAATGAAAATAAACAAGGAATTAAATATATTGAGAAATATATGAAAATCCATTTCTTAGCTTACTAATTTTTTTAATTAACTTAAAATTATTCGCTTATTAGATATTATGGTACCGATTGTTTTTCAAAGTGCGTTTTACTTGGAAATGTATCGAAATAATATTTTTTTAATTTTTAAAAATTTATTTTTGATATCAAAATGATTTTAAAATACCAAAAAAAATTAATTTTAAGTAAAGAAAAAAATAAAAATTTAAAATTTTTTAAAAACGCTTTTGAAACGTAAAAACAAATAGACTCTTAATCCATTAAAATACAACTAAAAACTTATTAATAAAATACTCAAAGGACCATATTGAGAAAACATAAAAACTAGAAGGATGAAATACTGTAATATACTATCAACCTTTATATATTTTAGTAGTAAGTTAGAAGCACTGCCACCTAATGATATTCAAGCTCTACTTCCATTTTCAAAGTCAACGTCAAAAAAGATGTCTGTTCGCTTGGCATGGTCACTTTCTGTTCCTCTCCCTCTCTTTCATGAACTGCAGGAAATATCAATGGTCATTACGACAAGAAGGGAAGAGTGAAACACAGATTACAGCAGCTGTTAATTAATGGGGATTTGCTGTAGCTGTTCAGCTCACAAGCCAGCTACAACACAAGATCAAGACCCAACACCAAGCACCGCCGACCATGTCAGTGCAGGTACCACCACAATCATTTTCAACATCTCTTTACATTAATTCTACTATTCATTGGATGTTTCAAATTGGTTTTGTTTTGGTTTTGCTCTTACACTTCTGTCATTCGACTTGGTTGGATATTTTTTACTACATGTCCTCTGCTCATTACATGTTTGTGGCTGTGATTGAGTCGTTTTTGTTGGTGCCCCTCTACCCTTTTATTGATGTCAATGCTTTTTGGCGTTGCTAATTGTCTCTCCAATCCTTGAAGCAATGATAAGATGGCATCCTTTTGCCTTTAGCAACGTTTACAAGGTTGCTCATTGTGTTTTCGACTCTTCAATGCGTTGCTAACTGTAATCGCACGATATATTCACTGAATCTAATGGAATTAACAATATTTCTAATGGGATAAAATACTAGTTATTAAAAAAAAATCCATTAGTTGGGCGCAGATTTTTTTATTTTTTGGAAAATATTGGTTCCAATTTCTGTTTGTGACTTCATTTTCTGATTATTTGAGTTTTGCATGCTTATGCAATGGTCGTACATGTTTTGTAGGTAGCGATGACTTTGGAAACGGCTGGTTCTCAATAGCAAGCACTAGCATTACAACATGGATGTCTCATCCAAGTAGCAGCTTCACAACTATTTGGGGTAAAAATGTCCCTGAGAGCAGCCAATTCTCAGATGCAACTGGAAGTGGTGATGGGACTTTAGCAAACGGGCAAAATGCTACCAACTCAAGCGTGACAGTATTCACATTGGCGCAACTGAGGTCTGCAACATATAATTTTAGATCTGATATGGTGTTGGGAAAAGGAGGTTTTGGCGATGTCTATAAGGGTTGGCTTAAGGAGAAGTTGCCTCCAAGGGGTATAAAGAAGACGGCCGTTGCTATCAAGAAATTGGATTCTTTCAGCATGCAAGGATTAAAAGAGTGGAAGGTATGTGGATTTCCAAATTTTGTATTTACTCTCTGTCATACAGTCATACTGTTCTATGTTGTGCTTAAAGATAGGCTCCATTATATTCTTTCTTTGCTGAACCTTCCAAGATGTCTTTTGGAAGAGGAATGATAGTTTATAGCTCATTTTAATATTTATCCCATGTGAATGTGTAAAATGACTTGGGACTAACTCAAGTTATATTTCTAAAAATTCTGTCTGACATCTTCACAAGTGAACAGAAAATCCATGGTATTTGTGATTTCGTACATTAATTGAAGTTATCTATTGAGGTGGTTAAGGGAGTTCTGAGTTATTGATATCATACCTTTGGAATTGTGACCATTTTCTATTTCTCTCTGGCTCTCTCATTCCCCTTCTGTCTTTCCCTCACTAACCCAAATGCATGTGCTCTTTCGGGAGCTAGTTCTTTGTTTTAAGCAGTATAAGTTGTTTGCTTAATCATTTGTCCATGTGTTGGTGCAGGCTGAGGTGTATTTCTTAGGAACACATTCTCACCCAAACCTAGTAAAGCTATTGGGATATTGTTCGGAAAGTAGAGAGCGCATCCTTGTCTATGAATTCATGAAAAAGGGAAGCTTAAATTACCATCTCTTTGGAAGTAAGAGACATTTATGACTGCTTGTAAATTTTAGCATTTTGCAGAACCTACACTTCTGCATCTAAATATTCATTTCCTTAATTCTCTACATGTTTTCCATGTTTTAAGAGCGCTCAGTTCCACCACTTTCATGGGACATTAGGCTCAAGATTGCTATAGATACTGCTCGTGGTCTGGCTTACTTGCACACATTGGAAAAACCAATAATTTACCGAGATTTCAAGTCCTCAAATATACTGCTGGATGAGGCAAGTTTTCTATGAAGCTTGTAGATTGTAACTCAGAAATATAGAAATTATGTCAAAGAACTATCTTAACCTAAAAATTTAAACTAGTAGGTGAGATTTCAAGATATGATTTATATAGGCCTATATTATTTTGTGTTTAATTTTTATCAAATAGAATGGGGGTAGTGAGATTTAAACTCGTGACTTCTTGGTCAAAAAGGTTCTGATATCATGTTAAAGAACCACTTCATCAAAAAGATTAAGTTATTAGATGAGGTCTCAAGAATAGTTTTATATTACTTTATAACACACCTCCTCAAGTGAAAACCTTTTGGGTTTGAAACTTGCATAGATCCATTCTACCTTGTGTTTAATTTTTATCAAATAGAATGAGGATGGTGAAATTTGAACTCGTGACCGCTTGATCAACAAGGCTTTGATACTATATCAAATAACTATCTTGCCTAAAAATTTAAGCTATTAAGTGAGACTCCAAGATATAATTTATATAATTTTCTAACAAATTATGGATGCTATTTCATGACTCCACCATTGATTGGACCAATTTCTTGCCATTGTGGTATGATAATTTTTATGTAGAGTCTTGTACCCATCTGAACATTCCTTTTCCTCCTGCCATGAGTTATTTCCAGTTCATAAAAAATAGTTATTGGAGAATGCAAAAAAAGTGTTATCTTTCCGAACGTGTTTGTTTTATTATTCAAGAGGACTTATTTGCTTCCAAATTCTCCTTTTATTTTAGTTCTATAACGCGAAGCTATCAGACTTTGGCTTGTCATTTTGGGGTCCCTTGATTGATTCACATGTCAGTACAAGAATTGCAGGCACGATGGGTTACATTGATCCGGAATATCTTGCAACAGGTACTTATTATTCCTTCTGAAATTGAATTTCTCTGACATTGGTGTTGGTTGTTTAAGTTTGTTTTCAACCTCTTTGATTACAACTGATTTAAAAACTTATGTCATGACCTTAATTTCATGCTCTAACTGGTCTGCTGGTTGGTTAGGACATTTGCATGTGAAGAGTGATGTATACGGGTTTGGAGTTGTTGTTGTTGAGATGCTAACTGGTTTACGTGCAATCGACATGAAACGTCCAAGTGGGAAACAGATACTTGTTGACTGGGTTAAACCTTATCTGACAAACAGAAGAAAGTTGAAAAAAATAATGGACTCCCGGTTGGAAGGTAAATATCCTCCTAAAGAGGCTTCCCAAATAGCTCACCTTGCTATTAAATGTCTTCAACAGGAGTCCCGCTTCCGGCCATCAATGACAGAAATTGCTGAGACACTTGAACAGATTGATGCCATCCATATGAGATTGGGATAGCCTAAAATTCATTCTGGTTATCACAATGGTTTGTAGTGTTTTAGTATTCTTCTTCATTAATTCAATTTTCCTTAGCAATGGCATACAGTTATTTCTGTCGTTGCACTGCTGAACTTGTATTGATTCGACTATTTTTAGGAAATAATCTGTAATTATTGGAAGCCTGTTTATGCTTTATTTGAAAAAGGGATTAGTGGTGATTTACTCAACTTTGTTATCACCTTTTCTTGTAAGTTGGTAGACAACAGACTCTGCCTGTACTAATGCTGTGCTGTTTTCTAGTAACCCTCTGTACCACAGATGAATATCCCAGAATTCAAGTAAATTGGAATAATTAGGGTGACATTGTATTCTGATAAGAGGAACGCTAACCACATTGGTTGTCAGTGATGCAAATGTACAAATCTCATTGCACTTGTGGATCACATGATCTTACATGCTGTGGATTTTCAGTCACATGACTTGGTGGGAAAAACTCCTTATCTTTTCCCATTGACTCTAGTCTTGATCTAAGCAGCTGACAGTGTTCCCCGTTCATGGAAGCAGTGAAGTTGCAATGAAACCTGAAAAAAGCAAATCTTCTTTTCCTTTATGATCCTTGCTCGAAAATCATAAACAGGAGCATTGAAGGTTGTGCCGAACCCTCTTTGAAGAGTCTGTGCAGAGCAGACTAATCATGTTATCCGAGACAGTGCACAAACTAGTAGGATCTGCAGCACCAATAGATTTCGTTGTTTGTGTTCTACGTAGGCCTAGTCTCTGCAATAAAATTTCCTTTAAAGACAGAAGCACATAAAGCTATTTGATGGGTATTTGCTCTCAACCTGACAAGCCAAAGTCAGACCCTGTACCAAGCTTTATTGATATCAGTGCAGGTATAAAAAAATAATCCTTTTTTCTTAAAAAAATATTTCCTCATTTTCAGCACCGAATTCTGCAGTTTTTAGCTTGAAGTTCTTGTCTCTGAAGCAGGTGATGCATCTTTTGTCAGTGCCAACAGCTGGCTCACTGTTGCAAGTACTTATGTTACAACATAGCATCTCAAGTAAGTGGCAATTTTACAAGTATCTGGGGTAAGAATAATGCCACTGAGAAAACCGAGTGCTCAGATGCAAACTACGGTAAGGATTTTTTAAAAGGAGATGTTAATATTGCTGGCACAAACCTGAGAGTTTTCTCATACGCACAATTAGACGCTGCCACTAATAATCTTAGAAGGGACATGATGGTGGCTAGGGGAGTTTTCAGCTTTGTACACGAGGGTTGGCAAAAGAAGAAAATACCATTAATAGGGATAAAGAAGTCAGTCATTGTTATCAAGAAATCGAGTGCAGGTAGCTGGCAAGGAGGTAAGCAGTGGCGGAAATTTGATTTTGAATTGTCTTTGAAAAGTATTGCACTAATCCATTATACAACAATTATTTTGTAATCCTGAGTTTTTCAGTTCTTAGGCATACTTTATTCATTGTTTGGTGATATGAGGTGAAATTATTGGTAGCTTGTGGAGATGTTGTTGTTAGCTCTTCTGTTCTTAATTTTAAAGGCATAATAAGGTGCAACAAGGAGAGGGTTTTAAGAAAGATGGTTGATGTTGGTAGCTTAGAAAAATTGACAATTGGCCAAACTTATACGAACTCATTGAAGGGGAGAAATTCATACTTTATCCACATCAGAAGGAAAGGGTCGACGAAGCAAGGATCATCTAGCTACTTGGTTCATCCAGCCTTCTTATATTTTGATCGTGGTAGAATAATTTAGATTTCTTGATATTCTTGACCTATAGAATCTGAGCTTTCTCTCTCTATATATAACACACACACCAGACAGAAAGAAGTGTTCTATTTTAACAGTTTCTTAAATCTTGGTTGTGATTTTATTTAATATTAAGTTGTTTTGTAAGAATTACATGCTTAATGGGTTGTCCACATCCTGGTGCAGGCAGAGGTGAATATTCTGGGAAAGCTTTCCCATCCTAACCTTGTTAAGCTGTTGGGATACTGTCGTGAGAAAGAGGTTCCCCTTGTCTACGAGTTCATGCAAAATGGTAGCTTAAATTACCATCTATTTGGAAGTAAGAGCTAACAATCCTTATTTACCGTCTATCTGGAACTATAAGATTGCAACTCATTGAATTATTATCTGTTTGAAAGTTTAACATGGCATCCAAATGCTTGAGAATTTTCGCGCATCAATAATTTTGTTTGTTGCAATAAGAATTGGTTTTAGTCTTTGTACATATGTTTCTTCCGGTGCAGAGCGCTCAATTCGGCCTCTTCCATGGGACATAAGGTTAAAGGTTGCTGTGGGAATGGCAGCTGGCTTACTTGCACTCTTCAGAGGTGTTGGTAATTCACAGAGATCTAACCCCAAGAAGTTTCTTAATGCTGATACTTTCTGTTTGTGGAGCCCCATGTGGTCCTCCTTTGATTGTGGGTTCAATTGGATAAATCCGAAAAGCTCAACGTACGTAGCAGCAAGGATCTGGGCGCATCACGCTATCTCCAACTAACAGAAAGCGATTTACGTTACGGCCTCCGACAACATCGCCTTGGTGTGTGGGCTACACAGAAGCTCCGGCTGACTCAACATGGTAGCTCTTCTTTCATAGTAGCTCGGTTCTTAGGTGGCTCCCTATCCTATTAGCTTGATAAGGTATAATTCAGTTTATCTGTGAATTGCTACCTATGAAAATTTTAAAGAACTGGGTTCAACATCCGGTCTTCCACTCACATCGAAGAGCAGGGAGCCTAGTTGAGATATGTGACCAAAAAGTTAATTTCTCTTTCAGAAAATTGTCAGAGGATCCATAATACTGATGTTACTTCTATGTTTTGGTTTTACTCCAGTTCTATAATGCAAAAATATCAGATTTTGGCTTGGTGTCAGTTCTTTCACCTTATGATTCACGTGTCGAAACTCGTGATGGGCACGAATGGTTATGCTGCTCCTGAGATCATGAGTGCAGGTAATATTTCTTGTTCTCAACGTCTTTTTCAGTTCATAGTCCGTGTGATATGCAAACTGACATTATTATGTTGCTGATTGATTAGGAAGATTTTACGCAAAGAGTGATGTCTATAGTTTTGGAGTTGTTCTGGTTGAGATGCTAACAGGTTCACGGGCGATTGATACAAAACGTCCAAATGGGCAAGATATAGTGGTGAACTGGGTTATTCCATTTCTATCAAACAAAAGAAAGCTGAAAAAAAAAACAATGGACACTCGGTTAGAGGGGAAATATCCCATCAAAGAAGCTTCACTAATAGCCCAGCTTGCTATTAGGTGTCTTCAACTTGAACCCCAGTTCCGGCCATCCATGAAAGAAATCGCTGAGACATCGGAACAGATTGTAGCCCATCAACTTAAAGCTACCTTAGCATAAGCATCGTCCTGCTGGCTTGATTCCAAATCAAACTTCTCTTTGAAAACAGGATGCTCAAGTCCAACCATATCAGCTGTCCGTCTAAGCAAGATAATTCTGATGCCAGGGAACTCGTGTCCATCGATGCCCTTATTGTCTAACCACAAACTCTGAACTAGATTCACATCTATGCGACAAGTTATGCAATTGTGTTCTAATCTCAATCGCAAATAGGAATTAAAACAATGGTGTAATATTGGAGTGACCTAAAGTCACCATGCTCTAATGATGAAATATGTGCTTCAAGGAACACTCAAAGGTGATGAACGTTCAATTATTGTGCTCTGAGTGGCTTCAAAACAGGCGTTTTCAATTCCTTTACCTTGCTTCTTCCTTTCTAGTAGTAGTGTTCTTTTAGGCAGGCAGGAGGGCGACCAAGATCCTTTCTCAGAAATTTCAAAAAGCAACAGTGAAGCTGCAAGGAACCTGAGTGCCGCTATCTTTGAAAACTAATGATTTCACACACACATCAACAATGACTAAAGTCACCTTCACAAACAAAGAAAAACAAGAAAAGATAGAGTTCAGTTCCTGTAAACTTCTTACTCAATTTTGAGTTTGGTAAACCGTGTTTGTACAAGTATGTTAGCTGCAAAATTTTCTTGTGCCAACCTAGCCGGCTGACAATATAATTATTAAATTATATTAAGCTTGGAAAACGAGTTGATTTAAGACATGACTGACGAGTTGATTTAAGAAATTCAAGAGTTAAATTTCAATTTAAATTAAAAAATATATTGATTTGCTAAAACTTGATTGAGTATAACTTGTTTGATTCAATTATACCTAGTCCAGGTCAAGTGAGGATATTTTAAAAAAAGAAGAAATAACATCATTTTTTTTTTCAATCAAGTGACTCATGCCTTTTTGTGAGTCAGGTTTGAGTCTAACAGCTATGTGCAGGGGTTTGAACTAGTGTTATAAGACTCAATTTGATGGTTAACCTGATGATTCGTAGTAGACATGTGACTTAGCCTGAACGGGTTACTGAAAAATCCTGATTTTTTTAAATCGAAATAATGTTGTTTCAAGAGTTTTTTTTTTTAAAAAAATCGTAGACCTGTGGACTACAAAAAGTGATCCTTCCAGGAAATTTCCAACAGGATTAATAGTGTTCAAAAGTGCCCGAATGCTGCAATGTTTGAAAAACTTTCAGTTCTCACGCACAGCAATTCCCTTAAAGTCAACATCATTAGAAAAGTCCAAAATTCCTCTATTAATGTCTCAGTCAAAATCTATGCTTAACAATCACCATTGGTTCCACACTGCAAAAAGAAAGAGAAGCATTTAGGACTGTGTGATGGGGATTTGCTGGAGCTCTTCACCTGATCAGAAGCCAAACTCACTTCCCATAGTACCAAGTAACATAGATAATCTCAGTGCAGGTAAGCAAAAACTTTCAGTCTGTCATGTTATATCTTAATGGTCAATTTCAAAACCAGCAGTTTCTGGCTTAAAGTTCCTGCCTTTGTGTCAGGTGATACCTTTTCTGTTGGTGATAACAGCTGGCTGAGTGTTGGAAGCAGCAACATTACAGCATGGGTGTCTCAAGTAAGTGGGAGTTTTACTCGTATTTGGGGCAAGAATAATGGAACTCATGAGGATAGCCGATATTTAGATGCCGGTAGTGATGAGGATTTTGAAAATGGTGGAATCAGTAACATTGCCGTGGCAAACTTGAAAGTTTTCTCATATGCACAATTGATAGCTGCAACTAATAATTTTGGAAGAGATATGGTGGTGGGCAGGGGAGGTTTTGGCAAAGTATACAAGGGTTGGCAAAAGGAGATGGTGCCATCAATGGGGATAAAGAAGTCAGCCATTGCTGTCAAGAAGTTGGGTACTGCAAGTAGGCAAGGATTTCAGCAGTGGCAGGTATGTGCTTTTGGATTGTCTTTACAATGTAATGTACTTCATTATGTGGTTAATCTATGTAATCTTGAAATTTTTTAGTTCTTCAGCTTATTTGGTTTGATTTGGAGGCACTCAGGACCTTGGCTAGTTACAAGTAGCCAACCCTCTTATAAAATTAGGCCTTTGAAACTCTGGCCAACCTTGAGCATATCCAACAAATGGATTAAAAGTTACGAACTTTTTTTTAGGCCGACCTCTTCTTAGGTTTATAAATATCCGAGCAAAACTAACCGCGTAGCCCAGTTATGAATGATACGCAATTGACTACTCAGAACCACTTGCATCATCATGCCATACAAAAGATAGCATCAAGAAATGGCAAGAAAATGTAGATGGCACAAACAATTTTAAGAAATGGGCTCACAGACCCAGCAGCATATCCCGAGTGCATTTAACGATAACCCAGTGAAGAGTAGCGTAGGAACTGGCTGCATTCTTTGCTGCTGGTTACATTTTGATTCTTGTAACATAGTTTTGATATTTTGCTTGTGCTCTTACTGGTTGCTCACATGTGGTGCAGGCAGAGGTGAATGTTTTGGGAAGACTTTCTCATCCTAATCTTGTAAAGCTGTTGGGGTATTGCTACGAGAATAAACAATTTCTCCTTGTCTATGAGTACCTTCCCAATGGAAGCCTCAATTACCATTTGTTTGGAAGTAAGAGCTAACAATCATTATCTTGTCATCTTCGGAAGTTTAAAACTGAACCCAAATGCACAAGCATTTGTCCTCTTGCTTATACGATGTTCTCAGGACACTTGTTTCTTCCTGTGCAGAGGGCTCAGTCCAGCCACTTACTTGGGACATAAGATTTAAGATTGTTATAGGAGTTGCTCAAGGCCTGACTTACATGCACAGTCCTGAAGTATCGGTAAATCATAGAGATTTGAAGTCCTCAAACATACTTCTTGATGAGGTAAACTTCTCATAATAACTTGATTATGTCACCTCTTAAGGTATTCTTTTTAAGCTCACATGACAAAGATTTATGTTAAAGGATAAATATTCACATTCCTTCTATGCTTTGGTTTTCTTCCAGTTCTATAATGCAAGGATAGCAGACTTTGGCTTGGCGGCGTTGGTTCCCTCGGCTGATGAATCACAGGCTGAAACTCATTTAATGGGCACATATGGTTATGCTGCTCCTGAGGTGTATGCCACAGGTAATTTCTTCTTCCTAATGAATCCATAGTGCAGAGTTCATGTAACTGTAGGCTGACATTAATGTCTTTCTGATTGATTAGGACATCGTTATGCGAAGAGTGATGTGTACAGTTTTGGAGTTGTTTTGGTCGAGATGCTAACAGGCTTGCGAGCAATCGACAGGAGACGTCCGAATGAGCAACAATTTCTGGTGTCCTGGGTAATACCATTTCTGTCAAGCAAAAGAAAGTTGAAAAGCATAATGGACACACGGTTGAAAGGGAAATATCCTCTCAAAGAAGCATCACTAGTTGCTCGGCTTGCTATCAGATGTCTTAAGGTGGAGCCCAAAATCCGGCCATCCATGAAAGAAATTGCTGAGACATTGGAACACGTTGAAGTGCGCAAATACAAGAGTATCAGATCCTAAACTTCATTGTGCTTGCCAATTCCTCACCAAACACCTCCTGTAGATGAAAACAACATAAAAAAGATAACAAGAATAAACAACACAAAATTCTACCAAATATGATCAACATGAAAAAACCGTAACAAGATTGATGTATTGTTTCCGCCTGCGTCAATAGCTTCCCGTGGGATGATAGGACTAATTGATATTAGTTCTGTAATTTTGTGACAAAGATGACTTGCATTCAATTACACTAAATTATCTCTTACTAAATTGTACAACTATTTTAGCATCAATTATTTCTCCTTTCATTAAAGGAAAATCTATGCATGGAAATCTTCCTCTTATTGACATTTGAGTACTTGAGAAATCTAGTGTAGAGGCTTGATAATTTTTCAGCTATGACTGACAAGTTCCCTGAAAAATATTCAAGAAATCAAGCTGCATAACAAAGAAAATATCTTGTTCCATCCCTTGTTGAATAGCCTACAAGTGGCTAAATAACCTTGTGTTTGTGGAAAAATATGCCCTTTGGGTGCTTAGCCAATCTTTAAAACTTTCTTAATGATTTATAGTTCAAGTGATATTATTATATTCTCTTTCAGAAAAAAAAATCCTTAGAATGTTTGTTTTTTAAGAGTAGAACTCCCACCAACCTGTGATGATGTAATCTGTGAAAGGTAGGGAAAGAAGTTTATTTTATTGCTAGGAGTTGAAATGGAAGATTCTCCCCCGTTTAAATATTTTCTTTTATTCTGTAAGGTGGATGAAAATAATACAAGAAAGCAACAATCATAAAGAAATAAATAAATTGTCGCTTGCTTCCTTGTAGATTTACAAACAAAGTAGAAAGTCAACTAGGAAAAACAATATAAAATCTTAAAAGAAAAGGAAAAAAATAATTTAGCTCATATTTTAAAGATTTTCCGGGCATCAACTTGCTATATAAATTTTGGCAAAATTTAACCCTCATCCAATTAAGAAAGAGGCGAACAGTTATAATATTGTCTGCTCAGTTTGGTTCTTACTTGTTGAGATTTTTTTGTTTAATTAATTTCATCTTTTAATATTTTGTTTTGTTTCCTAGCACAAACAATCCACTTTCAACGAATTAACTGGGGACTACAACGCGGTTTGTGGGTCATGATTATGGGATATCTCCTGGACTTTTCAAGGAGAAGACTTTCTGGAAGTGCTTGCAGAAAACTATTGTGGAGTTGCTAGGCAGCCCACACCCAATTTCTCATTTTCAAGAACTGCCAGTACAAGATAGTAATTTTGTAGCAGATCAACTGGTATTTTTCGGGGTCTCTCTTTTTTTCTTGTTAAACTCAAACCCAAAGCAAAAGCTTCTGTTCTTTTTTGTTTGTTTTGATTAAGGTGGGAGTAAGGAGTGTCTTGAGACATAGCATGGCTGAGTCTGCAGTGTCAACTGTAGTGCAAAGGCTTGGAGACTTGCTTATTCAAGAAGCAGTTTTCTTGGATGGAGTGAATGAGGAGGTTTATGGCATGCAAGTTGAACTGCAGAGGATGCAATCTTTCCTGAGAGATGCAGACAGAAGACAAGATGAAGAAGAGAGTGTTAAAAATTGGGTCTCAGAAATCAGAGAAACTGCTTATGATGCTGAAGATATTATTGAAGAGTTTGCACTCAAAGTAGCTTTAAGGAGGAGATCAGGTATGGTAAATGTTATGAAGAGGTATGCCACTCTTGCTAAAGAAACTATAGAGCTTCATAATGTTGGAAATGAGATTCAAATTATTAAGAATAGAATTTCTAGCCTCACCAATAGCTTGCAAACATATGGGATAATACAAAGAAATGATGATTGGAGCCCCGGATTAGGGAGGCAACAGCAGCAGTTAAGGAGGTCTTACTCACATATTGTTGAGGAGGATATAGTTGGGTTGGAGGAAGATGTGAAAGTTTTGGCAGAGCAATTGGTAAACAGTAATGGGATTGTGTCCATCTGTGGAATGGGTGGAATAGGGAAGACAACTCTTGCCAAGAAGGTATATCATAACAGTAAGGTTAGACATCATTTTGATGCTTTTGCTTGGGCTTATGTGTCTCAACAATGCCAAGTGAGGGAGGTTTGGGAGGGAATCTTGTTTAAGCTCACCAATCCATCTAAAGAACAAAGGGAGGAGATTGCCAATTTGAGGGATGAAGAGTTGGTGAAGAGGCTTTATCAAGTCCAACTAGAGAAGAAATGTTTGGTGATTCTTGATGATATTTGGACCATACCAACATGGAATAATCTGTGTCCTGCTTTTCCATACTGGAAAACTGCAGGCAGTAAAATATTGCTAACTACTCGCAAGATGGATGTGGCTTTGCATCCTGACCCAACATGTTTCCTGCATGTTCCACCCCAGTTGAATGATGACGAGAGCTGGGAATTGTTAAAAAAGAAGGCATGTGTTGACAATAATTATCCAGGTAATGTTTTTGCAACCAGAACTACCCCACTTTCAGATAATTTCTTAGTGTTTGTTTGTCTAGAAACAGAGCATATGAAGGAAGAGAGAAAACCTTAGTTGGGTTTATCTCTATGAGTAGATGTGAGGAAGGATATTGTCAAATGAAGTTCAAGGTTGAACATGGCAAAATCGCCAGATTTCAGTAGGCCGAAATTCAACTTGGTTCAACTTATTTTGCTTGATAAGTGCATATGTTTTTCTACCTCTTAAAGTGGTTCTTTAATTGGGAAGGTGGGATTCTGAATTTCTAAATCGTTCAATGGTAACATAGGTTTGCAGAGGTATTTAAGCGAAGAGACTGTTGCCACTATCATCGGCACCAGTGTTTTTGAACATTCATTGCTCTAAAATTTATATTTTTCTTTTTGCAGACGTTAGAATCAGAGCAGAAATAGAGAGGTTGGGAAGGGAAATGGTCGGAAGGTGTACAGGTCTACCATTGGCGATCATTGTGCTTGGAGGACTGTTGGCGACTAAGAAGACTACTTTTGAGTGGGACGTGGTTCGAAAAAATATCATTTCCCACTTGAGGAGAGGCAAAGGCGATGAACAACTCTTAGGAGTAGCTGAGGTGCTAGCCTTAAGCTACCATGAATTGCCATATCAGTTGAAACCATGCTTTCTTCACCTGGCTCATTTCCCAGAAGATTGTGAGATACAAACAAAGAAAATGTTACGAATGTGGGTTGCTGAGGGTTTTGTATCTAGTGTGTACAATGGAGTGGAGGAAGAAACTATGGAGGATGTGGCTCAGCGTTATTTGGGCGAGTTGGTAGAGAGGTGTATGGTTCAGGTGGTAGAGAGGGGCACAACTGGAAGGATTAGAACTTGCCGCATGCATGATCTTATGAGAGATCTATGCGTATCTAAAGCAAAGCAGGAAAATTTTCTTGAGGTTTTCAATCAGTCGCTTGCAAGTGATCACCCGGCAGATTCCTTTCCTTGGTCTATGGTGAGGGAAGCAAGGTCAATTGGTAGACTTCGCAGGCTAGCAGTTGTTTTGGAAGGAGATCTTCATAAATTTATCCCCTCAGGATACAAAAGAAATTCCCATCTCAGGTCTCTTTTGTATTTCCATGAAAAAGCATGCCATGTAGAGAACTGGGGATCGTTAAAATCTGTATTCAAGAACTTCAAATTACTAAGAGTCTTGGATCTTGAGGGTATTCAGAGTCATGGTGGAAAATTGCCGAAAGAGATTGGAAAGCTAATCCACTTGAGATTCTTGAGCTTGAGAGATACTGATATAGATGAGTTGCCATCTACAATAGGCAACTTGAGGTACTTGCAAACTCTAGACTTGTTGACATGGAATTCAACTGTACAAATACCTAACGTAGTATGGAGGTTGCATCGATTACGACACCTGTATCTTCCTGAATCCTGCGGTGAATATTCTTATAAATGGCAATTAGCTAATCTGGTCAACTTGCAGACACTAGTGAACTTTCCTGCAGAGAAATGTGAGATAACTGATCTGGTAAGATTGAATCATCTTAAGAAACTAGTGATAGATGATCCAAAGTTCGGGGCAATCTTCAGATCCCCTCGTGCAAGATTTTACCGCCTGCAATCACTGTCTTTTGTTAGTAACGAAGATTCAACAGTCGTTCAAGTTATACAAGGATGCCCTAATCTTTATAAGCTGCATATAGAAGGGCAGATAGAGAAGCTACCAGATTGTCAGCAATTCTCTGCAAACCTAGCCAAATTGAACCTGCTGGGATCTAAACTTACAGAAGACCCAATGCCAACACTGGAGAAGCTGCCGAACTTGAGAATTCTTCGCTTACAAATGGATTCGTTTCTTGGGAACAAAATGGTTTGCTTGGACAAAGGTTTTCCTCAACTAAAGTCTCTGTTCCTTTATGACTTGCCAAACCTAGAAGAGTGGGAGGTTGTTGAAGGAGCAATGGCTAATCTTTTCCATTTAGAGATTTCAAATTGCACGTCCTTGAAGACTGTCCCAGAAGGGCTAAGATTCATTACCAGTCTCCGTGAAATGGAGATCCGGTCAATGCTTAAAGCATTCAGAACTAGGCTTGAGCATGGAGGAGAGGATTACTACAAAGTTCAACATGTGCCCTCCATTGCGTTTCGGTATTGTGATTACTAAAGTATAAACTGTTAATTATGTTTCATTTCAGCAGTAACTGTCATCTGTTACTGATTTTTGAGAAGATTATTGGAGATTATCTGAATCTTTCTTTGTTCTTTCTGTAATAAGGCTCCCTTTGAAACAGACTACTTTACATTTCTTCCCATTTTTATTTGAGTGATTCAGATTTAGTTAACACCAGATTTATAAGGCTGAATTATTTCAGGTTTTCGATTATAAATTGTCAAAGAAGATAATATTATGTGTTGCCAAAGCTGTATATTAAGGACGTCTTAATTATCTTTTTACATTATTTACACACCAAAGACCACTTCTTCTCATCGGGGAAGTGAAACAGATCACAAGCAAAATCTTGCAGGACCAGAAATGATCAAAGTGTTTATCAATTGACTTCTGTAACATGTTTATATAAACCGCAATCGAAGTTCAATCTATTGTATCAGCTGCTTCTTGTATCAATAGCCGGCATGGTAGTGCTACTTCTGGAGCTTCAATCTATCCAATGTCTCAGCAACTTCTTTCATAGATGGCCGGAATGTGGGATTTGCTTTAACACATCTAACAGCAAGTACAGCTATTTCTGAAGCTTGTTTGGTCCCATATTTACCCTGCAGTCTGGGATCCATTATATGTCTCAACCTTGATCTATCTGAAAGAAACGGTAAAGCCCATTCCCGCAGGTCCTGTTGCCCTGGCGGCCGATTTTTGTCAATTGCCCGTAAGCCTGTCAGCATCTCCATCAATACTACTCCATAACTGTACACATCACTCTTTACATACAACTTCCCTAATCATCCCCATAACATCACAATTGTCAGGACAAAGTATAAAATAGGTCTATATCGCGATTTCAAGTAATCCATAATCATAACAAACTAAAACCAAGCCAAGTACACCATCAACAAATCAAACATTGAGGCATCCAAGTTTAGAAAGTAGCAGAAATTACCTCCATTCTTATATTCAGGACCAACATAGCCATATGTGCCCATAACATTTCCTGTTACATGTGAACTACCATCATTGGGGCCCCATTTTGCCAAGCCAAAATCTGATAGTTTCGGAGTATAGGTCTGCATTCAGAAACTCCGATGTTAGATGGAATTAAGGATATAGTTTTCTTATGGGAAACAATATTTCATTTTTCAAAAAAATAATAATAAAAGAATGATTTGTTTTGCTCAATGCTACTCAATTCCTAAAGAACTTTACCTCATCAAGCAATATATTCGAGGTCTTGAAATCTCTGAAAATTATTGGCCTTTCCATTGTATGCAAATAAGATAGGGCTCGAGCCATTCCTGTTATAATCTTTAACCTTGTTTCCCAAGGAAGAAGCCGATCAGAGCGCTCTGCACAAGTTAAAAAAAAAAACATCAGTGGTAAGAGATCAACTGAGGTTTTATGATCTATGAAATTATTTCATTGGCGAAAAGCTTGTGCATTTTGTTCAATACAACTTTACTTTAATGCTGCAGAGGAGTGTTCTTACTTCCAAACAAATGGTAATTTAAACTGCCTTTCTCCATGAATTGATAGACAATAAGCAACTCTTTATTTGCATTTTCCTGACAGTATCCTAGCAGCTTTACAATGTTTGGATGAGAAACCCTTGCTAAGAAACCGACCTCTGTCTGTATCAATAAATGACAACCAAATATGCAACAGTTAAATAATTACTCAACAATAAAACTGAGACTCTGAAGATAAGGAAACAATTTTGATTTCATCCGCGGAGGAGTATAATGAACAGAAAGAAAAATTTCATTTCAGACGAGACGTATATATCTAACCTAACCTCACAATTTGAAACAAATTAAACTTTCATGTTCGGCTGACAGAAGATTGATGCCCTAAAAGATCAACTATGAAAGATAAATTGTACTAGTGGCATTGAAAAAGCCATGGAAACATCGTTTTGGAACATCCGGTTCAGCGACATTTCAATGCTTTTCCAATACCTTTGAAGACACTCAAGAAGGCCCCTGCACCAGCACGCCTCAATGACAACAAATAAAATGAACTTAGAGAAAACTGCCAGCAATCATAAATAGGAAATTACCTGCCACTGTCGAAGACCTTGCTTGCTGTCAGAATCCAATTTCTTGACAGCAATCCGCCGTTTCCTGGTATATCCTTTAAATAACTTTTCTTTGAGCAAACCCTTGTAGACACTGCCGAAACCTCCTTTTCCCAGTAACATATCACTTCTAAAATCGAAGGCTGCTGTCTTCAATTGTTCAAACGTGAAAACTCTCAACTTTGACTCTGGTGTCTCATCTGGAAGGGCTGGCAGTTCAATGTCCTCAGGAGCATTTTTTCCCAAAGCAGCGGACCTCCTTCTTGTAAAAGTCATGGTTACCATAGAGAACCAGTTGTTGACGGTGACATCGCTAACCAGAAAGGATATTTCACCTGAGTAAATGCAAGTTGGGAAAATTAAGGCCTTGAACATAATGAAATTACCACAATTTCAACTGTTCAGAAATATCTTCTAGCATCAGAAATTAGAAATGAGATGCGGGATCATTTATTTTTTCATGCCCTTGAGTGGAGAAAATATGGAGTACTATCCTGCAATCGAGCAACATCAATAGAAGAGTAGCTGACTGGAATGCGGAATTTGAATTTGCCTAGCAGTATTTGCAGAAAAAGTCCTTCCCTTCAAGCATTCTTAGACTGGCTTAATGTGGATATATATTTTGTTTGGAAGGAGAGAAATGACAGGATTCATGAAGCTTCAAGTTCAAATTCTTACGCTCGGAAGCCGAAAGGACCCCAGATATTCTGACCTATTTAGTTGTGGAATTTCAGTTGGCATGTATTTCTTGCTGTTAGTTTGTAGCAGTTGAAGAGTTTCTTGTTGCTTTTAGATGTTCTGTTTCTTGTATTGGCTTTGTAGCAGGATCGAGCTCCCTGCTTAGTTGCCTGGCTTTGATTAATGATATCCTCAGTCAAGCGAAAAACTGAGAAAATAAGAGTGCTTGGACATGATTATGACCTCTTTTTTTCTTCGTCAAAAGTTAATTATGACTTCCTTTTTCTAGTCAAAAGTTAAAGAACAACTCAAATCCTGCAAAAGTATATAAGTCAAAGGGACTCTAAACTATCAAAAGAATGTGGAAGTGAAAATAGAGCATAATTTCAACCTGTTAGAAGAAAGATACAGGCTTGCAATGAGTTTTTCAACAAGATCACCAAGTATGGAATGAAAATGAAAGGAAAATGATATAGTTGAAAACCAACCTTCAAAGAGATGTCCAGAAGAGGTAGGAGCTATGTCTGGGTCAGGGATTGATACTGGGGCTAGTACAACAGGAGCAGGGCCAGTATCTAGGGCTGGATTTGATTGACCAGAACTGCAACAACAGAGAATCCCCATCAAAAGAACTCTATCTTTCTTGAATCAATGATGAGGGTAGGCTTTTTAATTGACTTTTAAGGTCTTTATTTATGGAAATACCGACGAGATTTCTCCTCCACGGCTCTCCATTTTTTATTCATATCTGATAGAGATGTGTAACAGATGACATCGACAAAAGCTTTTGTTTATGTTTTGTTTTATTCCAAACAACGTCATTAACACTGAAGAGGATGGTGAACTGGTCATCACAAAGCTGCAGAGTCTGCAGTGGCGTCTGGATGATTTTCTGGTGGAAAGAAGAAAGGGGAGAGATCAGAGCAATTACTGCTACTCAGAATTCTATCCATCAAGTAAAAGTCTGTTCTTTCTGGGAAATGGAAATCCTATCAAAGCTTAATCCATTCAGGTGACTAATTACTTGGCTTCAGAATGGATGTTACTGCATGTCCATGCAAAGCCAACATCTTTCCTTTAGAAAAGTTCACTGGAGATTAAGTGTCAGGTAGGGCCTGTGCTGATAATTTGCTGCTTTATGACGGTACATGATGTGATTGTGCACAATATTTCATTAAAAAACAATCAATTCTTTCAGAATCTACTCTGTAACATCCACATTTGTCAAACCTCCCAAACTTGACACGTTCTAGGCCCGGGAGGCATGGTTATAAAATCCAGGGTTTATGACTCGGTCAAGATTCCAGTTTTAGGTTGGACAAGTCAATCTAGATTTACCGGATCAATTTAAAACAACATGGTTTCAAGATTTTTTAAAAAAGTAAAAAACACATGGTTTTAGATTTCTTTTAAAGTCAAATAGGGTTGTACCTGGGTTTTAATTCGGTCAATTGGATTGCGGTTTGATCTGCTAAATCGATCAAATTTAATCAAGTCAACTTCTAACCCGATTTGATATAAAACACTACCCAAACCAGATTTTAATTGATGGTTTAGTATACTGACTTATTAAATCGAGCTGAATTTAATAATATAAATATGTCTATTTAATAATTAAATTTAATAGGATCAACTTTGATTCGATATAAAATAGTATCCAAACTAGATTTTAATTAATGGGACATCAGGTTAACCCTTGAAGTAAAGCTATATCTAATAACATGGTGCGTCGAACTGCTGGTCAGGTTTTTGTGCCCCCTAAAGCAGAAAAGAGGCATTGTGGCGCGGAATTAAGAAAAAACTAAAACTGCTCAGTGTTTCACTGTGCAAGTCCACAGTGAAACGCTGAGCAGTCCTCTCCTCTTTTTTTTTTTGTTTTTTTTTCCCTTTTTTTTCGTTTTTTTTTTATTTTTTACCTTTTTTCTGTTTTTTTTTGTTTTTTTGGTTTTCTATGCCTTTATGGGTTTTTTTTTTTTGCTTTTTTCTTTGTGTATTTTTCTTTTAATGAATTTTTTTTTGTTTAATTTAGTTTGTTAATGTTAATTTTTTTATTTAGTTATCAAATTGTTAATGTTAATTTTTTTATTTAGTTATCAAATTTTCATAACACGGATCCCGAGTTTGACGGGTTAACCTGATTTGACGAGTTAACCCGAATTTTTTTTTTCTTTTTAATTAATTGTAACATATACTAAAACGGATCAGTGTTTTACTGTGGACTGCACAGTGCAGTCCACAGTAAAACACTGATCCGTTTTTGGTTTTTTTTTTTAAGTTGTCTTATTTTTTTTAGCTGTTTTTTTATGCTTTTCGGGATTTTTTTTTTGCTTCTTTCTTTATTTTTTTTCTTCTAACAAAATATTTTTGTTTAATTTAGTTTATTAATGTTAATTTTTTTTATTTAGTTATCAGACTTTCATGACACGTTTTCCGGATTTAACGGGTTAACCTGATTTGACAAGTTAACCCAGAAATATATTTATTTTGCTTTTTTTCTTTTTAATTAATTTTTTTTCATTTATTTTATTTTGTTAATGTTAAATTTCTTTTTATTTAGTTATCAGACTTTCATGACACATATCTCGAGTTTCACGAGTTAACCTGGTTTCACGGGTGAACCCAGTTAATTCTGGGTTGACCCGTCAATTTTTTTTTTGTTTTTTATTTTCATAATTTTTTTTTTATTAATTTAGTTTTTTAATGTTAAATTTTTTTTATTTAGTTATCAGACTTTCATGACACGGATCCTAGGTTTAACGGGTTAATATGGTTTGACGAGTTAACCCGGATTTTTTAAAATTTTTTTTTTTAGTTTAGTTTGTTAATGTTCACTTTTTTTTTTATTTAGTTACCAGACATTCATGACACGGATCCCGGGTTTAACGGGTTAACCTGGTTTGACGAGTTAACCTGAAATTTTTTTTTTTTGCTTTTTTTTCTTTTTAATTATTTTTTTTTCGTTTAGTTTAGTTTGTTAATGTTAAATTTCTTTCTATTTAGTTTTTTTTTCTTCTTAAAGGTTTTTTTCTTTTATTTTTTCTTTTTAATTAATTTTATTTAATTAATTTAGTTTATTAATATTAAATTTTTTTCTAAGTAGTTCTCGGCCGATGCCTTTAGTTTCTTTTTGTTGTTTTTATGCATTTGACTGTGGATTGCACAGTACAGTCCACAGTAAAAAGGCTCATCCTTTTGTTTTTTTTCTTTCTAATTAATTTTTTTGTTTAATTTAAATTGTTAATGTTAATTTTTTTTCTATTTAGTTATTAAACTTTCATGACACGGATTTCGGGTTTGACAGGTTAACCTGGTTTGACGAGTTAGGCCACTTAATTCTGGGTTAACCCATTAGTTTGTTTTTTTTCCTTTTTAATTATCAAACTTTCACGATACGAATTCAAGGTATGACGGGTTAACCTGGTTTGAAGGGTTAACCCAGTTAATTCATATTTTTTTTCTTTTTCTTCATTAGTTTTTATTTTCCTGTTGGTTTTTTTTCTTTATTTTTTTCTTTTTAACTAATCTATTTAATCATCACACATTTATGACACGACCTTGCAGCTAGACCTACGTCCAATGCTATTGGGTCTGGTATTGCAGTCAAACCCACTTAAATTTAGGCCATGCAAGTTTAATGTTATTATTAATATTATAAATATTACTATTGGATTAAGCGTTGCAACTAAACTTAAGACTCTTGGGTATAACTTTGCAAAAAAACCTAATACTTTTAGATCTTAGCTTTTTATGAAATACAAAAAAAATTGACCCGCGGCATCGCGCGGGGTATGTAACTAGTTTCAATTATTTCTTGTCATGTCCATCAGTCGGTTGTTTGGGGAAAAATGTAGTACCATCGAAACGGCTCGCCCTAAGCCCATAACAAAATGGGCCACGTAGGCCCATCATTTCCAGTTGATACATTTAGCTACTTGACCAGCAGAAGACCATGCACATATCAATTCGGCAGCAAGAAGACTGATGTGGTGTTTGGATTTGGATGATGGGCTGAGGAAGGTCGAAGGAAGTCCAATTTGTTAGTGAATAAGAGTAAGTAAGATAAATTGGCTTTGATGCCTAAAGAATTACCTATAATTTAAAAGATGTGGTTTTTCACTGTTAATAGATTTACTATTCATCTTTTTATATGTTAGTGTGGATGAATTGTACAAAATTTTATATTTTTTTAATTTGATTCTCAATTTTTTTGGGGGCAATTTAGTCTTAATTAAAGACTATTTGATTTTGAATTCTTGTGAAGGGACGTGATTGAAAGATAATGGACCAAAATAAAAAATTCACTTTAGTCCTCAAACTTAAAAAATCACGTAAATTATACAATTTCAGTTCCTCAATATTTTTCAATTTAATTTTGGTATAAAAATTTATTTTTGTTATTTTTTGATTCGTGGTTGAGAGATGAGAGAAAAAGAGAGAGGTTGTCGAATTTCGGCTATAGAAAAAGAAATATATCGTTGACACTGATTTAGACCACCAAAATGGATAATATTTGGGTCAAATTATTCCTTTTGATGAGAGAAGTTTATATTAGGTGTATTTTTACCTTTAAAGTTCGTAAAAAAATAGATATAATTCTCAAACAGATTAATGCTTCTTTTTATATATTATTTTTAAGAAATTATTTATACTATATTGATATCCCCTTCTTTCTTTTATTTTGTTTAGATAACCTCTTTTAAATGATGATGATATTTTACTTTGGCGTTTAATTTTTGAAAAGGATTTTCTGATTCATCTATGATATTTTTTTTTATCTTTTGTATGAACTATATTTTTGAAAATAAAAAAAATTATTTTTAAATAATATTTCTAATATGTGTAGCCTTACATAATATTTTTTTAATTTTATTCAATCAATTTAATATATTTGTCTATTTCTATTATCATTTAATTGAATAAAAAAAATATTTTAATAAATAGAATTTAGTAAACATGATCGGATAAATGTCTCGTCTTGCGAAATTAAATATCTTGATCTACATCTATTTCTTAATTTTTCAAGTTTTATTTTTAGGTTTCGTTAATGATTATTTATTTATCTATTAGCGTTCATAGTTCTTGGTTTATTTGATTATATATATATATAAAATTTTTTATTTGCACTTAAATTTTTTAACTATTATAAAAATATGTTGAAAAAACTTATATATATAATTTTTTAATGAAAAATAAAAATATTTGACCCACAGCAAAATATAGGTCACATAATTAGTTCAAAACTAGACTTGAACATCAAGAATGTAAGGATGACTGCAAAGTTCCACATATGCCTTTTTCAATTAGATGCTATTTTACATAGTTGTCAGATATATAACTTTAGACCTGACCCATTTAAAGATTTGAGTTTTTAGATTATGAATCAATCTAGTGTAGTAATAGATTATCCAATAAATCAATTATATATACATGCTTGACTTATGGCATGACTCTCGTTGACCATCTCTTTATGGACAATGATGAAATCTGGATTGGCTTGTGATAGATTCAAATTTAATGGGTATAAAAAACCTCCTAAAAAAATCCAAAAACATCCAATGAGCTCGGGCTACCATGCTCAAGCCCAATTTCTATCAAGGTATATGGGCTTAGGCATGGTAGCTTGACCCTATGCTGAGCGTACACCTAGGCTTGGGCATGGAAGCTCAAGCCCACCATTTAGGCACACGTCCAACATGGGTATAACATGTCTAGGAGGTTAGGCATGACATGCCTAGCTAGTGCTGGGTGTGCACCCAAGCATCCTTGTAGGCTCGAGCTACCATGCCCGAGTTCAACATGCTTGGTCCAAATAGGGCGACTGAACCTATTTTTCATCTCTATTGGGCTCAGGCATCTTGCTCGAGCCCAACACTCCTTTAGAAAAATTTCAGGACTCCATGTGGGTCTCTCAGTATTTTATACTGTTTCAATACATATTATTTTAAGTAGAATACATCTCAAAATATCATAGGGATGAAATTACACTTTAGCCCATTTTCTCCATAAAAAAAGACAATACTTATGAGCTATAAATATATTATGAATCCTTCTAACTCAAGGCTCATAATCTCTTTATTCTTAACACTTTCAACATAAAATATTTTCAGAGCCTACTCTAACTCGAGGTTCACAGTCTCTTTATTCTTAACACTTTTAGTATAAAAATTTTCAGAGCCTTCTCTAAAGTATCATTACACTTTCTCTTTATGTTAAATTATGGACTTAAGTATCTAATAGTTCCCACATCCATTAAAAGAGGTTTCTTGTAGGTACGAGAAACTAACTACCTTGGTTTATCAGACACCACCAGCTACTAACTACTAACCACCTAGGCTTTTCATATCAAGCCTCCAGATATCTTAACTATGGAGAATGAATCAAATTGCTTAAATTAAGAGATTAACATATTATTCAATATATCAATCTTATTCTTAAGCATTTTAGATTTTGGGACTCATCACCTAGTAATCAGGTGTATTTATATACCCAGGTCTTGAAATTTTTTCAAAGAAAATGAGACATATCATTGGTAGAGAAAATTGATGTGATGCTATTGGTTAGCCATGATAGTTATGTTGGTTATTATATCATGCAATGATTATTGTATCATGTGTGTTATTGATAAAAATACTAGTGATGAATAATATTATTTGTGTGAAAAATAATATTTATTCTATATAGAAAAAGTTGTGGATGCATTGAAAAAATTAGAAAGTTTGTATGCGTGGAGCTCATAAGAATCATTAAAAAATACATGAAAGGATGTGCCGGACAAGTTTGTACAAACCAAGACCGGAATTTTTTTCTTTTGAGTATTATCAACTGGCATGATCAAAACTTGAATAACTAGATTTATGAATCAATGTCGAATTTGATAAACTATGCAAGTTCAGGAGGATATGAACTCATCATTATAATTTAACAATGCATCCTAGCTGAGATTAAGTTTCATTCAGAAGAATTAGAACAAATTGATGTTTGAGAAAACTATACGAGAGTATTGTTTTTAACTTTCTTGAATTAATTTTTTTTCCTTGTCTATATTTAAGTTTAAGCAGACTTATTTTAACAGCCAGTTTTCGATTTACTTTCCTGCGAAATTAATTAATTTTTTTTATAGCAAACCTCAGGTTAGTAACCCAATTAATAGTTTCTTGGTCTGAGTCCCCGAATTATCAATTTTATCAACTGGCCTCCCCCAAATACATGCCTTTTGTCAATCACATCCTTCTTCTGAAAATAATTGGAGACGCCCTTAAACAATGCATGTGCTAGTCATGATGGATTAGACGGAGGAATAGGATTTATTGGTGGAAAACAAGAAACAAGAAAGAAACTACAGTTGCAGCCATTGGTGATCAAAATTGAGGTGAAACATCTTTGATAAACGGAGACCGATCAGCACTGAAAAGCATTCAGAAATAACTAGGCTTGAAAATGGTAAAAAGATTTGTAAACTACCCAGAAGAACTAAGAAAATAAAATAAAAAATATCTAGCCACAGTTCTTAGAATTGCATTTGGTTAGTGTTTCAGTGTAGAAATGACAAATCTAAAAAGATAATAAAAGTGTTTGGTTAATGTTCTTATAAAGGGCGATAAAATAAATCTATGCTTGAAGTAATTTTGAATTGAATTTCTATTATTTCAAAACATCAGATATAAAAAAATATATTTACTTTATATCTTTTATCTATCGAAACAAAAAACAAATACTACCTCGAAGTGCAAGAATACTTGTACTAAATTGTAATGGGCAAACCTGATACATTGATCGATTGATAGAATCACTTTAGCCAAAGTATAAATAAATAAACATTGTATACCTTATCAGCTCAACCCTTTGCTTCCTTCCCTCAAAGAAGAAACATGAAGAACAAAAGAAACAGCAATGGAAGTTTTTCAAATGTCTTCGTTCTAATGTCAAGTCCGAAGCTTTACTCGTTCTAGTGTCTCGGCAACTTCTTTCATTGATGGCCGGATCATGGGATGCGAGTAAAGACATCTTACGGCAAGCATAGCTATTTTCAAAGCTTGTTTGCTACCATACTTCCCCTGCAATCTGGGGTCCATGATTTGTCTCAGCTTTTTTCTGTCGGTTAGAAATGGTAATGCCCATTCTTGCAGGTCTTGTTGCTTAGGCGGACGTTTTTTATCGATCGCCCGTAAGCCTGTTAGCAACTCGATCAAAACTACTCCGAAACTATAGACATCGCTCTTTACATACAGTTTCCCTAACAAATCACATAACGTCAATATCATGGAAAAATCTACAAGTTTATACCCTGGCTTAAGTAATTCAAAATTAACTGAGCTCGGATGCTGTGAATTTTCAAGTAAAACATCATTGAACATTGAGAAGTCTAAGTTTTGACGGTACAAGAAATTACCTCCAGTCTTATATTCCGGACCAACATAACCATGTGTACCCATAACATTTCCTGTTACATATGAAGTGCCATCATTGGGTCCCCATTTTGCCAAGCCAAAATCTGACAGCTTCGGAGTATAAGACTACACACAGAAACTTTGATGTTAAAAGGACTTCGGGAATATTTAACATTATGGTGTTATCCACCAACACAACGTACACAAGAGGTTTATGTTCTAAGCAAATCAAGCTTGATGGTAAACATTCTGCTAGAATTCATGTGGGAAGTGATCAAGAGACAAGGGGTTAGCATTAACCAGTATCAGCTTATCTATGGTCTTTTGCATATTCCAAGACATAGTTTTGTTGTTTGGTTGTGTATTCTAAATGAGCTCACCACAAGCCATGTTCAGATGAGAGGAAAATTTGCTCAGATAGATAGTTATACTATGATTTATATTATCTAACACACCCCTTCAAATGAGCTTTAAATTTGCACAGACCCACATTACCTTGTTCTTGATTTTTATCAAATAAGTAAAGGTGATTATATTCGAATTTGTGACCACTTAGTTATCAAGACTCTGATACCATATCAAATAACCATTTAAACCCAAAAACTTAAGCTGTTAGATAAAACCACATGATATGATTTATAATATTTTCTAACAATACAGTCGGTTATAAGGGCAAGAACCAGATTGTAGAGAGATGCTGATTATCTGAAAGGAGAGAAAAATAAGAGATTCAATGAAGGAGGCATCTTCGTTCAAGTTTTGCGAAGATAGGAATCTGGAAGGTTTAGCTTAGGCTACATTGCACCGGATTATAGAGAGATGCTGTTTTCAATTCAAGACATGCTGTTCTTGTAGTGCATGCTTGTTCTTCAGATCCATTTCGCTTTCAAATTGTAAATTTAAGCTTTCCGGTATGATAAGTTCCTGTTTAGTTTGAGTTCAAAACGGTAATCTAGAGATTATACTGACGTTTACCTCATCAAGTAATATATTTGAGGTCTTGAAATCTCTGAAAATTATTGGCCTATCCATAGAATGCAAATAAGACAGGGCTTGAGCCATTTCTGTTGCAATCATCAGTCTTGTTTCCCAAGGAAGTTGCTGATCAGATCGTTCTGAACATGCAGAAAAACAAGCAGTGAAAGAAATGAAGGTTTGTGGCTATGAAATTAGCAAACATTTGCTCAATATCTCTAAAATGTAACAAAGTTTAGCAGTCCTTACTTCCAAACAAATGGTAATTTAAACTACCCTTCTCCATGAATTCATAGACAATAAGCAACTCTCTATTTTCTTCTTCCTGACAGTATCCAAGCAACTTCACAATGTTGGGATGAGAAAGCTTTGCCAAGAAACCAACCTCTGTCTGTACCAGTGACATATAAAGGAAGTACACACTAAAGGATCAAACATAAAAATATAGAGAATATCACAGGAAGGTAACAACCATATATCACAAAGATTTTACATGGTTCGTCTATGCCTATTTTCATAATTAAAGAGAAATTTTACTATAATCGGAACCAGTACAAGTTTTGAAGAACTATCAAACCCGAATCTCAGATACATCTAACCCTCATGGCACACTATGAGTTTCTCATGCTAGCTCTCTTTTTAGCACACAAGAACATAACAGATCATCCTTAAAAAAAATAAAAAAACCAGGCCTAAATTGGGAATATATCTTAGTCATAATCCTAATCTTTTTCTAGACAAAACAATCACAAGTCTTTCATTGTACTGTGTGAGTTAAAATTGAAGTCCTTATACAATAAAGATTTGAATTCATGCCACATCTCAACAAATTATTATCCTTTTTTAATTGCAAACAATACAGCTAAATTTCTGGACTGAAATGCACAAGTTCAGCAGTCACCAGAAAATAAATATTAAATCAAGACAGGAGGCTCATCTAATGAAACCTCTCATTCTGATACTAATCATGCATATTTGGCTAACTGAAGACTCCCAAATTGCAAGATCAACAATAAAATACAATCACCTGCCACTGTCTAAGTCCTTGCTTGCTATTTGAACCCAATTTCTTGACAGCAATGCGCAATTTCCTACTTTTCTTAAAAGGCACCTTTTCTTTTAGTGAACCCTTGTAGACACTGCCAAACCCTCCCTTTCCCAGGACCATGTCATTTCTAAAATCGAAGGTTGCTTCCTTCAATTGTTCCAACGTGAAAACTTTCAACTTTGACGGAAGGGCTGGGATTTCGATGTCCTCGGGGACATTTTTACCCCGAATAGCATCCTTTGCTTGAGAAATCCATGTTGTAAAATTGGTGGTGGCTATAGAGAACCAGCTGTTGCCAGAGACATTGCTAACAAGAAAAGATATATCACCTGAATAAAACATGTATCAGTTGTACAAACTGGAATCTCTATGACCTGAAGCAAGCTCCCTAATTCAACATCTCATCAAGGGTCTAAAGAAACCATGTATAGAAATTAAAACCATGCACCAACATATCACAGTCTAGTTCAAAGTGAAAATAAAAAAGAAGATAAAAACAGAATGCTTTGAATTACAAATAGCTTTCCTACAAGCTGGCCTAGGAAAATATTGAAGGAAAATGTGCAGAATGGTGTCATGGTTAATTAGACACCAACCTTCAATGAGATGTCCAGGAGGGGTAGGAGCTGCGTCTGGGTCAATTAATGGATCCGGGGCTGGTGCTGATGCAGAAGCTGGTGCTGGTGCAGGGGATGGATTTGGCTTGGCACTCCAACAAATTCCCATAAAAAAGAATTCTATGATTCTATCTATCTTTTAGTAAATGATCCCGCTCACGCTCAGCAAGGTTTATTTTATTTTGAAATACAAGTGGTGGACTTGCTAGATACATGTTTCATTGACTCGCATGTCTTTGTCTATGAAGTATAAACAATAATTCTCCTCCACACATTCTTATTTTATTTTGATTATACATTTGTTTTTTATTTTATTTTTTAGTTACCGTTCATAGAGGTTTTTAGTTACCGTAGGTCCGTAGTGAAGGGATGTGAAAATGATAATAATAATTTATTAAGATATAGAAGGTTCTAAGTGCATGTTTGAAGCTGCAACTGCATTTACAGTAAAATATTATTTATAAGTGTTTGGTTAAATATTAATTATATTTTTATTGTTATGGTCCCACTAAGGCTACAAGAAGACGCTCTTCACTATTTAGTAAACTTATCGAAAATGTCGTGCAGGGTAGCCTGCTTTTTCCCTTCTTTTTTTTTTTTTTTTTTCTTCTTCTTCTGCTGCTACATGAAGACGCTCTTCAATATTTATGGGTCGGATCTAGTCCAGCCCAAACCTAAATGTATTGAATTGGATTCGATCCAGTAAAATAAAACAAATCCAACAACATTTCTCAGATATTATGTTTTATTCAAAAAACTAGTGTTTAACATTATTCAATTACATTACATAATTACATTAGAAAGAGATCACATGATAATATAATATTTGCAGAATTTGATCGCAATCCCAATTTTTTTCCAGATGATATTTTACATGATGTTGTTGCACGCTCGGGAAGCCATGGAAACTGTAGTCCTTCTCGGACGGATTTTGTATGTGATGGAATTGCAGATAGTTTAATGGAACAATAAAAAATACTTTATATAAAATATTGTTTATTTCATGATGTAATAGTACTAGTTAAATCTACAATATTTCAATCAAAAACCATCAATATTAATATATGTCTTTTTTAGTTATTTTATAACCTCAATTTGAAAAACATCCTTAACTAAACACATTAAACTATTTTTTGTTCAACCTTAATTTCAACCACAGTTTTAATCAAATATATATTTTACCAAACCAACATCAACTAAAAGTGCTTTTTAAAAAATAACTTTTTCCAAACCACAACCACAAATGCTACTACAATACCAAACACTAGAATATTTTCATACTAAAGTGAAAACTTGTAAAGTGTCAAGTAGAAAAACCGGGTGTTTATGCAAAATATTTTTATAATTAAAAATATATTAAAATAATATATATTTTTATTTTTAATATCAACACATCATATAATAGGATAATATATCCATTTACACATTAAATTTAGATTCTCTGTATTTAGAAAAAAACAAATTCTTTAAACTGAGTTTTGTCAATTTTTCTACCTTGGTTAATGGGCTTTAGCCATAGAACTCTTTAATGATATGATAATATTCACTTACATGCTGAATTTAGATTCTCTGTATTGACCAAAATCATTGAACTGAATTGTGTCACTTTTTCTATCTTATAAAATTTAATTTAAGATGCATATTAAATAGATTTTTTAATGAAATGTAAAAATAAAAAAATCAAGAAAATAATCTACTTGATCAATTCATGATATCAAGAATATTCTTCGCGTTATTAAAGAATACATAATAATAAATAAGTTGAATTGTGTATTTATATTTATATTTCACACTTCCATAAATATCACACAATTCCCATTTTATACCCAAAATCATCGCAATGGAGATAAATTACCATTAACACTTGAAGAGTTCAGAACTAGGCTTAATTCCACATGGAGAATGGTATTGAAACGCACAGTCCGCTTGCCTCTCGTTTGGACACTGTTCAAGATAATATGGACTCATCAGTGTCATTTAACAATGCATCATTGCTAGGAATAAGTTTCATTCTGAAGACAGAGCTGATTTTTTAAGCAAATCGTCAGAGAAAATCATTCGAAACTCTTTTAACCATCATGTTGGTCATCATTCGAGACATTGCTAACAAGAAAAGATATATCACCTGAATAAAACATGTATTAGTTATACAAACTGGAATCTCTATCGCCTGAAGTAAGCTCTCTAATTCAACATCTCATCAAGGGTCTAAAGAAACTATGTATAAAATTAAATTTCAATCAAAATTTTAATATTTTTTTTTATGATTTTACTTCTGATTTCAATCAACTAATTTGAAAAAAAATTAAATTTAGTTTTTTAAAATTCCAATCTTCTTAATTAAGTTCAAATTGGGCGCCCAAACTTAATTTTTTACCAATTAAACTCCAAATAAAGTTAATTTGACCCATTTAAAGTATAATTAAGTCCTTGCACTTAATTGAATCCTTTAATTAGACCCAAATTATTCTTAAACATAATTAAAATTCAATTTGACCCATGATTAAATCAAATTAGCCTATTAAAAATTTAATTATCTCATTGGACTTAATTTTTATGCAAATTCATCTAATAATCTTTTAATTTGACCTTGAATTTGAATTGTTTATTTATTTTTGGGTATAATGGGATACAATTAGGCCTTGATCAAAATTATAGATGTATTTTCTGACCTGTTTTTTTCACATAGCCGGTCTTTATTTTATTTTTTTTATTTTTATTTGGAAAAACAAGTAAATTTTAGAAAATAATCCAGAATTGAATTACAAAGCTGGCTATTATTTTTATTTGAAAGTTCGTATACGTACATGTTGTAACCCATTTTTGGGTCCCCACAAAATATATATAAAAATATGTATATAGCCAAAGGAGGTTAAGAAAAAATAACAGGAGGCAGAAGCGCTCAGAAAATGGTTGGAAAATCGATCAATAAGGTTAAAAATACAAAGATTGGATTTTTGACATTATATTCTTGAAGGAGGAGAGCCCTGTTGAGAAGGAAAATTTGAAATTTGAGGAGAAAAGCCCAAATTTGGATGTTTATGGACTTAATTTGATTTTTAAATGAATTTATAGGGGATTTGATTGCAAGAAAAATTGATTTTTAAGTCAATTTGGGCTTTAATTAGAAGAAATTTAAGTTCTGGGGCCAAAATATATTTTTTAGGAATTTATTAGGTCAAATCAGGGGCCTAATTGCATAAATATTGAAGTTTAAGGGCCAATTAGGGACTTAATTGAGAAAATCCGAAACCAGGGACCAAATTGGAAGAGGCGCGTAAATGGAGGGGCTGGAATTAATTGATTCAGGGGCCTAATTGAAGAAATTAGAAGTTTTTTTGATCAATTAAGGGCTCAATTGCATAAATCAGAGACCAAGGACTAAAGTGAAAAACGCGGCCAACAAGAGGGACGGAGACCGAAATTGGCAGGGATGCAATTGAAGAAAGAAAAGATGATTGAGGGCTGATTTGAAATTTGGCGCGTTTTGGCGCCACATTTAAATGAAACGGCGCGTTTTCTCCAAAACGACGCCGTTTCATACATTCAAAAACAAAAAAAAAAAAGAAAGAGCAGAACGGTGTCGTTTTGAACGACACTGTTCATCTTCTTCCCCCGATCACGCAGCGGGGAAGAAGGAGAAAGGGAAGCTTTAATTTGAATTTCTGCCGGCCACTCTCTCGCCTGGAGCCCACCGACCGGACACAATGGCCGACCAACCACCGCGCACCACCCACCGAACCTCGGCAGCCGCGCCCAATGGCCGACCAGCCGGCTGCCCCCCATGAGAGCTGTAAAAAACAGCGTCCTTGGCCTCTATAAATAGAGGCCAAGAACGCTGAAACGAGGGGGAGGAAAAACAGAGAAAGAAAGGAGAGAAGAGAGGGGAGGAAGAAGGAGAACAAAACAAAAAAAAAACAGAGGAGAGAGAGAGGAAGAACCGAAAGAAGAGAGAAACCGAGAGGAGAGAAAAACATAAAAAATAACAGAGGAAAGAAAAACAGACTGAGAGAAGAGAGGGAAGGGAAGAAAAAGAGAAGACCGAAACATAGGAAGAAAAGGCGAAACGGACGTTCGGAACAGCTGCAGCGCCGCCTGGAGCCGCCGTCCGAGAGCTACGCCACCGCCACCAACCTCTGCCGCAGCACCGCCAGCGACGCACAGCCTCCTCCGCGCCAGGTAACTTTTCTTCTCATTCTCGCGTTCATTTCTTTTTCCTTCCCCGCATGCAGAACGAGTAGCGTTCTGCATGCAGGGGTGGGGGGAAAATAATTCCCCCCGCCCCGTTTCGGCTTGGGCCAGGCGGATCCTGGCCCAGCCCTGTCTTCTGGGCCGGGTCTGGCCCAGAAGAAAATGTTTTTTTGGGCCGAGATCGGCCCAACCCAGTTTGGGCCGAAATCACCCACCAATTTTGGGGCTGAGTCCAACCCAGTGGTTTGGGCCGGCCCAGCCCGATTTAATATTATTATATATATATATATATTATATTTTGTATTATTTATATATATATATATATATATATGAAAAAATTATAAAAATTTGCAAAAATTATAGAAAAATATAGGTGATTTTGTTGTAATATTATTACTGTATTTTGATTAATATTGGTTGGTATTTTACACTGTAAAGATACAAAATCCGGTATTAAAATACCCGGCTTTCATCAAAACATCAAAGATTTTCAAAACAAAAAATGTCTTTTGCTTTCAAAAATTTTCTAAAAATATCTTTGAAAATATTGTTGATTTTTAGGCATTTATTTTATCAAAGTGAATTAATATTTGGTTGTATTTTTTACAAACCCAGTATTAAAATACCCGATTTGCGTCAAAGCGTACAAAAATACATATTTTTAAAAAAATGTTTTGTTTTAAAATACGGCCTAGTCTCTCCAATATATATATATATAAATATTATAACATCATATTTTCACACAACAAAAGAAATTTCAAAACAATATATGTATTAGCATGCATTTTGGCTTTAATAACCAGTTTATTCAAGCCATGAGAACTAGGCCAATATTTCAAAAAATTCTAAAAAATCTTTTTTTCTTTGGGATTACTAATTTATACGTAAAACATATTCTTGATATTACAAATATGTGTTTTTAGACATTAGAACGGTTAGGCTTTACCCGATAAGATAAGGACCTCCTTATTGAGGAGGACTTTTCTTGAACCGTAGATGGACCAACAACTAGGAAACACACGAAAACACCTTAAATTTTATCAGACAATAAAACGATGCAGCTTACCTTAGGTAGGGCGTATTTGGGGTGCTAATACCTTCCCTTTACGCAACCAGTCCCCGTACCCGATCTCTGAGACCAGTTAGGGTTCCTAGTAACCAAAATACTAGGTGGCGACTCCCACACCATTTTTCACTACTAGGAGACAACGAATTCCTTGTCTCCCCATATTTACCAGATATATATATCCCCATCACACATTCAAGGGTGGACGATCGCCGCGACGTCGCTCACGTGCGACAGAATGGCGACTCCACTGGGGACCTTGTGGATTAAGCTTTGTTTTTGTCTGATTTGTTTTTATTTTCGTGTGTTTATTGTTAATATGCCTTTCCTTTTGTTACCTGCTTATACGCTTTAAATATTTTTACACACATTGTTCATGCATTCATAGAACTGTCTCATACATCTTATAGAACTGTCACATGCATCACATACTTTGATTATTGAGAGCACACACAAACTTTAAGTTAAGTGGGGGACTAGCAGCTTACCTTACGACTGTTAGTCAAGGTTTAAGTTTGTGTAAACCCCAACTCTTCGCTGAGTGCTTAGACTGGTAATGGTTGGTACATGTGACCATCTCATTGCCTACAAGCCCCCATATTGCCTCCACGAGGGCAATCACTGGGACAGCAAGAGACCCTTTTTAGAGACTGAATAGCCAACCTACCCTCGTCAAACACAAAAGATTTAGAACCAGGCTATAGGGTGTATGCCCCCACAAAATACATTTTTGCATAACACAACCTAAACCATAAAGTATTTGGTTTTCAGGTCATTTTGAAACGATAAGATGGCCATCATTACCAAATTTACTACTGTGGAATATGGGCAGAATTCTGAATTGTCGCAACTATCAGAAGGAGATTGCTCTAGATATGATGCAAGGAAGCTTCCAGTAGTCAAAGACCTGAATTGTGTAGTATATGAGATGAAGAGAATATTGGGCCATAGTCAGAATATTGATGAGGCGGCATTTTTTGGGAAGTATGGGCGATTATTGGAAATTGCAAAGATAGGAGTATTGAATCCAGCAATTAAAGCTTTGATTAACTTTTGGGATCCCGATTACAGATGCTTTTCCTTTGGAAATGTGGATTTGTGTCCCACTATAGAGGAATATGGAATGTTGATGGAGTTTCCCAAACACCTGCACCAAGTTTATTTTCCTTTGAGAAATGACAAGGTGATTCCTGAGTTGTCGAAATTATTGAAGATTCCACATCTGAGCAGATTTTTAGAGAAGAATGGCAGCGGTTTAAAGTGGAAATTTTTGGAGGTTGAACTAGAAAAGAAAAAGGAGCAGTGCGTCTCAGTGCTAGAAAGAGACAGGTTAATCGCTCTGGGGATCTATGGTCTCGTGTTATTTCCAAGCTTAAAAGGGGTTATAAGTCTAGAAGCTGCTGCTGCATTCGTGGAATATGAAAATACTCATGTCAACCCTACAACTGCCATATTAGCTGAGACCTTGCTGACCCTCAACCATTTTAGAAAAACAGGGAAAGGCGCAGTAAGATGTTGTACTCAGTTATTATACATCTGGATGGTAAGCCATGTTGAAACCAAGAAGCCGATCTTTAATAATTTTTGGTGGTTTAACCAAAAACCTTTGAAGATAGTAGAGGAAGAAGAATGGGGAATCCTAGGTGATCAAGGTTGGATGAAAAAACTGCAAGAGTTACCTAATAGCAACTTTAGTTGGAAGGCCCCTTGGGTTAAATCAGTTGATGTCATAGTAAGTTGTGGACAAAAATGCTGGGTACCTTTAATTGGGATCACAGGTTATGTCAGCTACGCTCCGGCTCTGGTGGTAAGACAATTAGGTGGCATACAACACATCCCAAGAACTGTGGGACTTGCTGAATTTTCCGGGTTTTTTAAGGATCAATCCGCGCGAGAAGTCCTTGAAACCATCAAACAAGATTGGAGCCAGTTGACTCTAATTCAAAAGGAGTCAGAAAGTTTGAGAGACCTTAGCTCAAGTGAAGGATATGAAAAGTGGAGGAATTTGACCCCGATTGCCGCTTCGAAAAAGCCATGTTCTGAAGATGGGCCTTCACGAATTAAAGAAGGGTCATTAAAAAGAAAAAAGGGCAGTTATGAGGAAGACCTTATAGAGCAAATAGAAAGGCTACAAAAAGAATTGGGAAAGAGTAAGGGAGATAAAGCAGCATTAGAAAAGATGATGATGGAAGGAGATAAAAGCAGAGTGTTTCTAAACGAACAGCTCAAAGCCAAAGATGCGAAAATAGGGATGTTGGAGCTGCAATTGAGCAAAGGAAAGGCCGTAATAGAAGAGTCTGAGAAAGAAAGAGGAAGACTGATTTTGGATTTGATGCAAAGCAGCTCTGAGTTGGAAGCATTGAAAGCCGACTTCGATGGCTATCAAGAGAATGTTGAGTACAATCAGGACAAATTCTTGCATGTTAAAGCAGAGTTATTAGACCGAATTGAGAAGTATGATGAGTTAAACAAGAAATATATGATGATAGAAAGTCGGCTAGCTGAATTACAAGAGTTCGAAAGAAAGGGGAATGAAGAAGAGGTTTTGAAGGCAGATTTGGCAGCTAAGAAAATTGAAATTAGAATGTTGAAGGTGAAGTTTGACAAAGAACGAGAAAAGGTGAAACAGTTGACCAACAGGTTGGAAGTTTCAGAAAAACATAAAGAACAGATCGACACCAACAACAATACCTTGAATCGGAATAACATGTTGCTTATAGAGAAGATGGCCAAGGTAGATGAGCAAATGGATGAAGCTGCCATTCACGCACGAATTATTAGAGCCAATGCTCGAAGGGTGGGAAGGGACATCTTTCGTTATCGACAAAGCTTGGCTGAGACAGATGCCTTTTTAGAGAAAATTGAGAATCGAGGCCTCGCTTTCCTACCAGTGGCTAGAGATATGGATGAAGAGGAAGATTGATGTATTTATCTTTTTATTATTTTGTACCCTCTCTTCAAGAGATGTATTAGCCAATATTAATGAAAAGGGGCTTTGACCCATCTTTTATAAATATAAGCCTACCAAAGCAGCAGCTTGAGCACAACTACTCCTGATAAGGAACGTGACAAAAAGAGTCCATGCCCATTACACAAGAGGAATGTTGGCCATCGATCGTTTTTTTTTAAAAAAACAAGTTTCTAAGAGTATTCATGCATTGTTTCTTTATCATACATTCATTTACATTTTTTTCATGCATCCCAGACCGTGAAACATAGGTCCCACATCCAAAATCCACAACACCCGGTCTCGAGCGAGAATGGAGAACGAAGAAAGAGCTCACTTAGAGTCACATTATCAGACCGAGTTGGAGTCTGTAAAGAATGAAGTTTCTCGGCTAACCGACTTACTTGAGCAGCTTCTAAGGGCTAAAAATGGGGAGGGAACATCAGCACGACAGCTTGAAGGAGCGCCAGCAGTTCACATTCCTCAAGCATCTCAAAACCAGGGGGCAAACTCGGCCAATGAACAACAGTTTGTGCCTATTACTCCTATCCTACCACCTCATACTCCAGTCACTGTTGACCTAACAACGGAGGGAGTCCCGGATAATAGGTCTCCCAGTTTGATAGACCAAGACAAGCTATTTGCTCTGGAAGAAAGATTAAGGGCAGTTGAGGGTAATGACTGGTTTGACCCTATGCGAGCAGCCGAAGTATGTTTGGTACCAAACATCGTGGTACCAAAAGATTTTCGCATACCAGAGTTCATTAAGTATACCGGTCTGGAATGCCCAAACACTCACCTTCGATCCTACTGCAACAAAATGGCGGAAGTAATTCGTGATGATAAAATGCTAATCTATTTCTTTCAAGATAGCCTAGCAGGATCCGCTTTAAGCTGGTACATGAGGTTAGACAGCATCAGGATCAAGAGCTGGAGAGACTTGGTGGAGGCTTTCCTCAAACAGTACAAGTTTAACATGGAAATCGCTCCTGATCGAACAAGTCTAATGGCAATGGAGAAAAGGAGCCAGGAGTCAGTAAGGGCTTATGCGCAAAGATGGAGAGATGAGGCAATGCATGTCCAACCCCCTTTGATAGAAACGGAAATGGTGAGCTTGTTTGCCAATACCTTCAAAGCACCTTATTATGAGCACCTAATGGGTAGCTCCTCTCAACATTTCTATGATGCGGTACGCATAGCTGAGAGAATAGAACAAGGGATTAAAGCTGGGCGAATAGCGATGCCAGTGGAAAAGAAGGGTTTTATTGGAAGGAAGAGAGAAGGCGATGTTAACAATTTGGAAGACGGGTATAAGGGCAAGAAAGTAGATTCCCACAATCCACAAGTACCTACCTCTCAATTCTCACGCATAAACTTTAACCAATCTTTTTCCCCTAATCGAACAAATAACCAATCAAACTACCAAAATCACTACCAAAGACCCCATACGAGATACCCTTCAGAACAACTACCACCGCTACCCATGCCTTTGAAGGACATGTACGCCAAACTTTTGAGCATTGGGCACATAGCTCCTATCCCTACACTACCATTACAACCACCATTCCCAATTTGGTACAAGCCCGAGTTAACTTGTGAGTACCATGCAGGTAATCCTGGGCATGGGATTGAAACCTGTTACGCTTTCAAGAAAAGATTGCTGGAGCTTATTAAGATAGGATGGGTATCCTTTGAAGACAAGCCCAATGTTAATTCAAACCCGTTGCCTAAACATGCCTCAAGTAGTAGTGGAATAGGCATGATAGAAGTTGGAAATCAATGCAAGGTGCTGAAGGTGTCTGTGGAAAAGATGTACTACATGTTAGTAAGATCAGGATTTCTAGAGGCAAATATGGAAGGCCATTCGGAGGGAGGTAGTTATTGTGAGTTCCATGGAAGAGATGGACACTATATTGAGGATTGCATCGAGTTTTGCGAAAAGATTGCAAAAATGTTAAAAATGGGGCAATTGAGAATTGAACCCATGGAGAACAGGGGTGAGGTGAGTATGATGGAAGGTCAGATGGAGATGACAGGAGTATGCAGGGTCCAACAAACAGCTAATGGTCCCCCAAGGCTAATCTTGGTTAAACCGTCCTACACAAAAGGGAATCACAATGCCATGCCGTATAATTATGGTTATGCCTCCAACGTTCAAGCTCCTCTTCCTTTGTTCCAGACTGAGATAAGTGGGCTGACCAGGAGTGGTCGTTGCTTTACTTCCGAGGAGTTGAGGAAGGAAAAGGGTAAAGAAGTGGTAGATCTTGACAAAGCACTAGAAGTTAATAAGCCAGTAACAGAAGAGGAGTCGAATGAATTCCTGAAGTTGATCAAGCATAGTGAATATTGCATAGTAGATCAACTAAAGAAGACTCCAGCTAGGATCTCCCTTATGTCCCTGATACTCAGCTCTGAGCCGCATCGAAACGCCTTGCAGAAGGTATTGAATGAGGCATATGTACCCCAAGACATTGAACATAAAACCATGGAGCATCTAGTGGGAAGGATCCATGCAACTAATTACCTGTACTTCACGGCTGATGAGCTTGATGCTGAAGGTACCGGACATAACAAGCCCTTATACATTACGGTTAGGTGTAAGGATTGCCTCATAGGAAAAGTACTCATTGATAATGGCTCGGCCCTTAACGTGTTGCCAAAGCACATGCTGGAAGAAATGCCGATCGATGAATCCCATATAAAGCCAAGTACTATGATGGCCAGAGCATATGATGGCTCGCCTAGGCCAATAATTGGGACTCTAGAAGTGGAGCTATATGTGGGACCACAAATGTTCCTAGTAACACTTCAAGTTATGGATATCCATCCTTCCTATAGTATGTTGTTAGGAAGACCTTGGATTCATGCAGCGGGGGCAGTAGCTTCATCATTGCACCAATGCCTGAAGTATATCATGAATGGGATGTTGGTAACTGTCAAGGCTGAGGAGACAGTATCCATGATAAAGAATGTAGCTGTGCCTTTTATCGAAGCGAATGATTGCAAGGATAACAATATCCATGCCTTTGAAATTGTGAACACTAACTGGGTGCCGGAGAACACAGTGCTAAGAAGGCCAAGGATCTCAGAAGCAGCAAGGATGGCAAGTCTTTGCTTTTTGAACCGCGGGATCCCATTTCAGTATAACTTTATTATCAAGATACCAGAAGGGGTTAATCTGGCATGGATGAAAATTGCTGCTCAAAAATTTGGGTTAGGGTACCAACCTAACCAAAAGGATTATCGGTGGGCTGCTGGTCGGAGAAGGGCAAGAAGGATGGCTAGAATTAAAGGAAGAGAGCCTGATGAAGAAAAGCTAGAAATCCCTCCCCTTAGCGTGTCATTCCCAAAAGCTGCATACATAATGCAACATGATAAAGAAGCCGAACGCCTTGATCAAGAGCTGTCAAACATGAGCATAAATACCTTGGGGGAAAACAAGGTGGAAGGAGATGACATGAAGACAGTAGCAAGAAAGGGAGACGAAGCACTCCCACAACTGACGGTCTACACCATAGAAGAAGTCTCCGCCAAGACCTTTGTGCGCAAGTTGGCTCAAGACGAGAAGTTTCAGAATTGGGTGACCCAAGAAGCTCCAGTGGTTTTCAAAATGTAAACCAATTTTGTTTGTCTTAACATGCTTTTGTCATTGCTTTGTTTGGTTTTCATTTATTTTCGCTAGTCGACAATCAAGGCTCAATTGTCGGTTAGACTTTATGTTTGTCATGGAGCCCACTTTTTCTTTAAATAAATTGTGAGATCATGCACTTTTCACAAATTGCCTTCTTTTTTATGCATTTACACCAAACACTTCCCGCTTTCAGGAATCCTGAAAGCGGATCTCCTACAACATCACATATATTTAGCATCAAGAATAAATGGCCAAACTTGAACGAGCATGTGGTAGCTATGGAAGAAGAAGAATGGGATGAAAGCAATATTAGTGAATTCACCAGGCTAGTAGAACAACAGGAACAAACTTGGAAACCTGCTGCAGAGGAATTCGAAACCATCAATGTGGGTAGTGATCAGCTCAAGAAAGAGTTGAAAATAGGTACCTTAATTACTTCTGAACAAAGGATAAAAATGATCACCCTATTACAAGAATATTCAGATGTCTTTGCTTGGTCCTATGAAGATATGCCTGGTTTGGATACAAATATTGTAGTACACAAGATACCGTTGGAAGAAGGCTGTAAGCCAATCAAGCAGAAGCTGAGGAGGGCCCACCCGGATGTCTGGATCAAGGTCAAGGCAGAACTCGAGAAGCAATGGGATGCTGGCTTTCTAGAAGTAGTTAGATATCCACAATGGGTATCTAACATTGTTGTGGTACCTAAGAAGGAGGGGAAGATTAGAGTATGCGTGGATTTTCGGAATTTGAATAAAGCTAGCCCCAAAGATGATTTTCCTCTACCACACATAGATGTTTTAGTGGACAATGCTGCCCGGAGTTCCACATATTCCTTTATGGATGGTTTTTCAGGATACAACCAGATAAAAATGGCTCCGGAGGATAAGACGAAAACAACTTTTGTCACACCGTAGGGAACATTCTGCTATAAGGTCATGCCATTTGGATTGAAGAATGCAGGAGCAACCTATCAAAGAGCAATGGTGACTTTGTTCCACGACATGATGCACAAGGAAATTGAGGTGTATGTAGACGACATGATTGCCAAGTCTAAAAGAGGAGAGGATCATGTTGAAGTTTTGAGGAAGTTGTTTGAGAGATTGAGGAAGTATGAATTAAGGCTCAATCCTGCAAAATGTTCATTTGGAGTTAAATCGGGTAAGCTGTTAGGATTTGTGGTAAGTGATAGAGGTATAGAGGTGGATCCAGATAAAGTAAGGGCCATCCAAGCTATGTCATCCCCTAAGACGGAGAAGGAAGTAAGAGGATTCTTGGGAAGGATAAACTACATTGCTCGGTTCATAGCTCAGTTAACAACGACGTGTGAACCAATATTCCGACTACTAAGGAAAAAGAATCCTGGAACCTGGAATGAGGAGTGTGAGGAGGCATTCAATAAAATCAAGCATTATTTACAAAATCCACCTTTACTGGTTCCTCCGGTATCAGGAAAACCTCTAGTACTATATCTAACAGTAACTGAAGCAGCCATGGGATGTGTATTGGGTCAGCATGATGAAACCGGAAGGAAGGAAAGAGCTATTTATTACTTAAGTAAGAAATTCACTGAATGTGAGTCTAGATACACGGAGATAGAAAGGCTTTGTTGTGCGTTGGTGTGGGCAGCAAAGAGGTTGCGGCATTATATGTTATACTATACCACTTGGTTGATTTCAAAAGTGGATCCTCTGAGGTATATTTGTAACAAGCCATTTCTCTCAAGTCGAATTGCAAGGTGGCAAGTTCTATTGGCAGAATATGACATAGTATACATGACAAGGAAAGCCGTAAAAGGAAGTGCAATCGCGGACCATCTGGCTGATAATGCTGTTGAAGATTACGAACCTTTGATTTTTGACTTCCCTGATGAAGATATATTGTCAATAGAGAAAGAAGAAGAGAAGACAGATTGGTGGACGATGTTTTTTGACGGTGCAGTGAATGTATATGGTAACGGGGCCGGTGCGGTAATAATCTCTCCAGATAAGAAACAGTATCCAGTTTCGGTTAAACTACATTTCGAGTGCACCAACAACACAGCTGAGTATGAAGCTTGTATCCTCGGGTTAGAAGCGGCATTAGAGTTGAAGATAAAGAAGTTAGATGTATATGGAGATTCAATGTTGATTATCTGTCAGGTTAAAGGGGAATGGCAGACTAAGGAGGAAAAGTTAAGGCCGTACCAAGAATACCTATCCACGCTAGCAAAGGAATTTGAAGAAATTAGATTCACCCATCTGGGAAGGGAGGGGAATCATTTTGCGGATGCTTTGGCCACACTAGCTGCTATGACTACCATTGATCTCAAGTGCAAAGTACAACCGGTACACATTGACATTAGAAATGACCCAGCTCATTGTTGCTTAGTTGAAGGAGAGATAGACGGACAGCCTTGGTATTATGATATCAAGAACCTTGTGCAAAATCAGGAATATCCGATGGGAGCTTCCAAAACGGATAAGAAAACCTTGAGAAGGTTGGCTATAGACTTCTATTTAGATGGAGAGATTTTGTACAAAAGATCATTTGATGGAACCCTGCTAAGGTGTTTGAATGAGGCAGATGCTAGAAAGGCATTGCGGGAGGTCCATGAGGGGATTTGCTCAACCCATGCTAGCGGACATATGATAGCAAGGAAAATCCAAAGGGCTGGTTATTTTTGGATGACACTAGAGAAAGACTGTATCGACTATGTCAGGAAATGTCATAAATGTCAAGTTTACAGTGACAAGGTCAATATGCCACCAGCTCCTCTATTTAATCTGATATCTCCTTGGCCATTTGCAATGTGGGGAATCGACGTGATCGGACCTGTTAACCCAAAAGCTAGCAACGGTCATAGATTCATCCTTGTGGCTATTGACTACTTCACCAAATGGGTGGAAGCTAATTCGTATGCCCATGTAACACAGAAGGTAGTGAAGAGGTTCATAGAAAAGGATTTGATTTGTCGATATGGTCCTCCGGAAAAGATAGTGACAGATAATGCACAGAATTTCAATGGCAAAATGATAGTGGAGCTGTGTACTAAATGGAAAATCAAGCATTCGAATTCCTCACCATACCGACCAAAAATGAATGGCGCAGTAGAAGCCGCCAACAAGAACATCAAGAAGATTATTCAGAAAATGGTAGTCACATACAGAGATTGGCATGAGATGTTGTCATTCGCTCTTCACGCATACCGCACTACAGTTAGGACCTCGACGGGAACAACTCCATATTCTTTGGTGTACGGTATGGAAGCAGTGATGCCTTTGGAAGTAGAAATCCCGTCGTTAAGAGTATTGATGGACTCCGAATTAGAAGAGGCCGAGTGGGCCAAAGTGAGATATGAGCAACTGAACCTGATCAGTGAAAAGAGGATGGCTGCAATATGTCATCACCAACTGTACCAGAAACGAATGGCCAAGGCATATGATAAGAAGGTTAGACCGCGGTTGTTTCAAGAAGGGGATCTAGTATTGAAGAAAATATTGTCACTACCTGGAGACGATCAAAGCAAATGGGCACCGAATTACGAAGGTCCTTACATAGTAAAGAAGGCATTCTCAGGAGGAGCACTGAAGTTGGCTAGAATGGATGGAGAAGACCTAGCTCGACCTGTGAATTCTGACTCTGTAAAAAGATATTATGCTTGATGTAGGCTCTTAAATCAATAAAGCAAAGTTTGGCCATTGACTTCTTTCTCTTTTGCATTGATCTCACAACAGTCATTTTTGCATGAATCCCAACAGTGCATGTCTTGTGTTATCTCATTTAAAAAGTTTAGCATCGGCTGAACGAATTTCTTCTCTCTATAAAAGCCTAGACTAGAATCACACCCCTACACTGGGGGCAATAAGAGATATTTTCATGTACGAAAGCCTATAGATTTTAAAAACCAAGCTAAAACATTTGACAAAAGCATGACAAAGAGGCAATGACAAGTCATACATTTTGAAAAAGGGCTATTTGAAGAAAGTCAGAGATTTCTTCTCCAAGAATATGATCGGAGGCAACACGAGAGATGAATCCAGCATACGACTTCAAAAGCAAGCTCATGTTAAGAGGGAATCTCATGAACTCGAAGAAGATGATGGGGCCTATGTTTCAAAACCAGGTACGAATGCATGCATGGCATTTAATCATAAATCATTGCATATATGTTTTTTTGGATCGTTACAGGAGGAGACCTTAATACATTCCAACAAAATTGAAGACGAAGAAAAAAAAAATCATTGAGTTGATTCTAAAACAACAAGAAGAGAAAATAATAATGTTCAAACCCTGCCATCAGGCAGAGCGACATCGAGCAAGCGGTAAAAGGGAATCGCCAGAGGGGACTCCAGGTTAACCGATTTACAAGATAGATTTTTTGGTTTTTGATTAAAGGAGATCGCCAGAAGGGATCTCATTATTTCAGCTTCGAATAAAAGGGAATCGCCAGATGGGATTCCAAGTTGTCTTAGATCGCAAGAGGGGATCTTGTATTTCGATATTGGTCAAAGAAGGTCGCCAGAAGGGACCTCGCGTATCGCTTTGAATAAAAGGAATCGCCAGATGGGATTCCAAGTTAAAGGAGATCGCCAGAAGGGATCTCGTGTTTCGCTATTTGAAGGTCGCCAGATGGGACCTCGTATTACCTATTGAAAAAAAAAAAAAAAAAAAAAGGAATCACCAGATGGGATTCCAAGTTGATTAAAGGAGATCGCCAGAAGGGATCTCGTGTTTCATTATTTGGAGGTCGCCAGATGGGACCTCGGTTTTCATGAATAAAAGGAATCGCCAGATGGGATTCCAAGTTGATTAAAGGAGATCGCCAGAAGGGATCTCGTGTTTCACTATTTGGAGGTCGCCAGATGGGACCTCGGTTTTCATGAATAAAAGGAATCGCCAGATGGGATTCCAAGTTGATTAAAGGAGATCGCCAGAAGGGATCTCGTGTTTCACTATTTGGAGGTCGCCAGATGGGACCTTGGTTTTCATGAATAAAAGGAATCGCCAGATGGGATTCCAAGTTGATTTAAGGAGATCGCCAGAAGGGATCTCGTGTTTCATTATTTGGAGGTCGCCAGATGGGACCTCGGTTTTCATGAATAAAAGGAATCGCCAGATGGGATTCCAAGTTGATTTAAGGAGATCGCCAGAAGGGATCTCGTGTTTCATTATTTGGAGGTCGCCAGATGGGACCTCGGTTTTCATGAATAAAAGGAATCGCCAGATGGGATTCCAAGTTGATTTAAGGAGATCGCCAGAAGGGATCTCGTGTTTCATTATTTGGAGGTCGCCAGATGGGACCTCGTTTTTCATTGAATAAAAGGAATCGCCAGATGGGATTCCAAGTTGACTAAAGGAGATCGCCAGAAGGGATCTCGTGTTTTGCTATTTGGAGGTCGCCAGATGGGACCTCATATTACCTGTTGAGATAAAAGGAATCGCCAGATGGGATTCCAAGTTGACTAAAGGAGATCGCCAGAAGGGATCTCGTGTTTTGATATTTGGAGGTCGCCACAGGGGACCTCATATTTCGTTTGAATAAAAGGAATCGCCAGATGGGATTTCAGGTCGATTAAAGGAGATCGCCAGAAGGGATCTCGTATTTTGCTATTTGCAGGTCGTCAGAAGGGACCTCATATTTCAACATTGGTTACAAGGAATCGCCAGATGGGATTCTAAGATTTTTTGTTAAAGGAGATCGTTAGAAGGGATCTCGTATTTCAATATTGGTTAAAAGGGAATTGCCAGACGGGATTCCAAGTTGAGTAAGCAATAATTATAGATTTTGGTTTAGAGAGATCGCCAGAAGGGATCTCAAGATGATAAATTTTGATCATAGTTTTTGAAGTTAAGGAGGATTGCTGTAAAAGACAAGTTTCAGGTCAATCAAGCTTCAACCAGATCAGTTTTGGGAGTTCCGTTTAGGGTTTATCTTTATAAAACTTACTGCGCAAAACCTCTGCTCCGTAAGCATTATAAAGAGGGGGCATCTGTTGTAACCCATTTTTGGGTCCCCACAAAATATATATAAAAATATGTATATAGCCAAAGGAGGTTAAGAAAAAATAACAGGAGGCAGAAGCGCTCAGAAAATGGTTGGAAAATCGATCAATAAGGTTAAAAATACAAAGATTGGATTTTTGACATTATATTCTTGAAGGAGGAGAGCCCTGTTGAGAAGGAAAATTTGAAATTTGAGGAGAAAAGCCCAAATTTGGATGTTTATGGACTTAATTTGATTTTTAAATGAATTTATAGGGGATTTGATTGCAAGAAAAATTGATTTTTAAGTCAATTTGGGCTTTAATTAGAAGAAATTTAAGTTCTGGGGCCAAAATATATTTTTTAGGAATTTATTAGGTCAAATCAGGGGCCTAATTGCATAAATATTGAAGTTTAAGGGCCAATTAGGGACTTAATTGAGAAAATCCGAAACCAGGGACCAAATTGGAAGAGGCGCGTAAATGGAGGGGCTGGAATTAATTGATTCAGGGGCCTAATTGAAGAAATTAGAAGTTTTTTTGATCAATTAAGGGCTCAATTGCATAAATCAGAGACCAAGGACTAAAGTGAAAAACGCGGCCAACAAGAGGGACGGAGACCGAAATTGGCAGGGATGCAATTGAAGAAAGAAAAGATGATTGAGGGCTGATTTGAAATTTGGCGCGTTTTGGCGCCACATTTAAATGAAACGGCGCGTTTTCTCCAAAACGACGCCGTTTCATACATTCAAAAACAAAAAAAAAAAGAAAGAGCAGAACGGTGTCGTTTTGAACGACACTGTTCATCTTCTTCCCCCGATCACGCAGCGGGGAAGAAGGAGAAAGGGAAGCTTTAATTTGAATTTCTGCCGGCCACTCTCTCGCCTGGAGCCCACCGACCGGACACAATGGCCGACCAACCACCGCGCACCACCCACCGAACCTCGGCAGCCGCGCCCAATGGCCGACCAGCCGGCTGCCCCCCATGAGAGCTGTAAAAAACAGCGTCCTTGGCCTCTATAAATAGAGGCCAAGAACGCTGAAACGAGGGGGAGGAAAAACAGAGAAAGAAAGGAGAGAAGAGAGGGGAGGAAGAAGGAGAACAAAACAAAAAAAAAACAGAGGAGAGAGAGAGGAAGAACCGAAAGAAGAGAGAAACCGAGAGGAGAGAAAAACATAAAAAATAACAGAGGAAAGAAAAACAGACTGAGAGAAGAGAGGGAAGGGAAGAAAAAGAGAAGACCGAAACATAGGAAGAAAAGGCGAAACGGACGTTCGGAACAGCTGCAGCGCCGCCTGGAGCCGCCGTCCGAGAGCTACGCCACCGCCACCAACCTCTGCCGCAGCACCGCCAGCGACGCACAGCCTCCTCCGCGCCAGGTAACTTTTCTTCTCATTCTCGCGTTCATTTCTTTTTCCTTCCCCGCATGCAGAACGAGTAGCGTTCTGCATGCAGGGGTGGGGGAAAAATAATTCCCCCCGCCCCGTTTCGGCTTGGGCCAGGCGGATCCTGGCCCAGCCCTGTCTTCTGGGCCGGGTCTGGCCCAGAAGAAAATGTTTTTTTTGGGCCGAGATCGGCCCAACCCAGTTTGGGCCGAAATCACCCACCAATTTTGGGGCTGAGTCCAACCCAGTGGTTTGGGCCGGCCCAGCCCGATTTAATATTATTATATATATATATATATTATATTTTGTATTATTTATATATATATATATATATATATGAAAAAATTATAAAAATTTGCAAAAATTATAGAAAAATATAGGTGATTTTGTTGTAATATTATTACTGTATTTTGATTAATATTGGTTGGTATTTTACACTGTAAAGATACAAAATCCGGTATTAAAATACCCGGCTTTCATCAAAACATCAAAGATTTTCAAAACAAAAAATGTCTTTTGCTTTCAAAAATTTTCTAAAAATATCTTTGAAAATATTGTTGATTTTTAGGCATTTATTTTATCAAAGTGAATTAATATTTGGTTGTATTTTTTACAAACCCAGTATTAAAATACCCGATTTGCGTCAAAGCGTACAAAAATACATATTTTTAAAAAAATGTTTTGTTTTAAAATACGGCCTAGTCTCTCCAATATATATATATATAAATATTATAACATCATATTTTCACACAACAAAAGAAATTTCAAAACAATATATGTATTAGCATGCATTTTGGCTTTAATAACCAGTTTATTCAAGCCATGAGAACTAGGCCAATATTTCAAAAAATTCTAAAAAATCTTTTTTTCTTTGGGATTACTAATTTATACGTAAAACATATTCTTGATATTACAAATATGTGTTTTTAGACATTAGAACGGTTAGGCTTTACCCGATAAGATAAGGACCTCCTTATTGAGGAGGACTTTTCTTGAACCGTAGATGGACCAACAACTAGGAAACACACGAAAACACCTTAAATTTTATCAGACAATAAAACGATGCAGCTTACCTTAGGTAGGGCGTATTTGGGGTGCTAATACCTTCCCTTTACGCAACCAGTCCCCGTACCCGATCTCTGAGACCAGTTAGGGTTCCTAGTAACCAAAATACTAGGTGGCGACTCCCACACCATTTTTCACTACTAGGAGACAACGAATTCCTTGTCTCCCCATATTTACCAGATATATATATCCCCATCACACATTCAAGGGTGGACGATCGCCGCGACGTCGCTCACGTGCGACAGAATGGCGACTCCACTGGGGACCTTGTGGATTAAGCTTTGTTTTTGTCTGATTTGTTTTTATTTTCGTGTGTTTATTGTTAATATGCCTTTCCTTTTGTTACCTGCTTATACGCTTTAAATATTTTTACACACATTGTTCATGCATTCATAGAACTGTCTCATACATCTTATAGAACTGTCACATGCATCACATACTTTGATTATTGAGAGCACACACAAACTTTAAGTTAAGTGGGGGACTAGCAGCTTACCTTACGACTGTTAGTCAAGGTTTAAGTTTGTGTAAACCCCAACTCTTCGCTGAGTGCTTAGACTGGTAATGGTTGGTACATGTGACCATCTCATTGCCTACAAGCCCCCATATTGCCTCCACGAGGGCAATCACTGGGACAGCAAGAGACCCTTTTTAGAGACTGAATAGCCAACCTACCCTCGTCAAACACAAAAGATTTAGAACCAGGCTATAGGGTGTATGCCCCCACAAAATACATTTTTGCATAACACAACCTAAACCATAAAGTATTTGGTTTTCAGGTCATTTTGAAACGATAAGATGGCCATCATTACCAAATTTACTACTGTGGAATATGGGCAGAATTCTGAATTGTCGCAACTATCAGAAGGAGATTGCTCTAGATATGATGCAAGGAAGCTTCCAGTAGTCAAAGACCTGAATTGTGTAGTATATGAGATGAAGAGAATATTGGGCCATAGTCAGAATATTGATGAGGCGGCATTTTTTGGGAAGTATGGGCGATTATTGGAAATTGCAAAGATAGGAGTATTGAATCCAGCAATTAAAGCTTTGATTAACTTTTGGGATCCCGATTACAGATGCTTTTCCTTTGGAAATGTGGATTTGTGTCCCACTATAGAGGAATATGGAATGTTGATGGAGTTTCCCAAACACCTGCACCAAGTTTATTTTCCTTTGAGAAATGACAAGGTGATTCCTGAGTTGTCGAAATTATTGAAGATTCCACATCTGAGCAGATTTTTAGAGAAGAATGGCAGCGGTTTAAAGTGGAAATTTTTGGAGGTTGAACTAGAAAAGAAAAAGGAGCAGTGCGTCTCAGTGCTAGAAAGAGACAGGTTAATCGCTCTGGGGATCTATGGTCTCGTGTTATTTCCAAGCTTAAAAGGGGTTATAAGTCTAGAAGCTGCTGCTGCATTCGTGGAATATGAAAATACTCATGTCAACCCTACAACTGTCATATTAGCTGAGACCTTGCTGACCCTCAACCATTTTAGAAAAACAGGGAAAGGCGCAGTAAGATGTTGTACTCAGTTATTATACATCTGGATGGTAAGCCATGTTGAAACCAAGAAGCCGATCTTTAATAATTTTTGGTGGTTTAACCAAAAACCTTTGAAGATAGTAGAGGAAGAAGAATGGGGAATCCTAGGTGATCAAGGTTGGATGAAAAAACTGCAAGAGTTACCTAATAGCAACTTTAGTTGGAAGGCCCCTTGGGTTAAATCAGTTGATGTCATAGTAAGTTGTGGACAAAAATGCTGGGTACCTTTAATTGGGATCACAGGTTATGTCAGCTACGCTCCGGCTCTGGTGGTAAGACAATTAGGTGGCATACAACACATCCCAAGAACTGTGGGACTTGCTGAATTTTCCGGGTTTTTTAAGGATCAATCCGCGCGAGAAGTCCTTGAAACCATCAAACAAGATTGGAGCCAGTTGACTCTAATTCAAAAGGAGTCAGAAAGTTTGAGAGACCTTAGCTCAAGTGAAGGATATGAAAAGTGGAGGAATTTGACCCCGATTGCCGCTTCGAAAAAGCCATGTTCTGAAGATGGGCCTTCACGAATTAAAGAAGGGTCATTAAAAAGAAAAAAGGGCAGTTATGAGGAAGACCTTATAGAGCAAATAGAAAGGCTACAAAAAGAATTGGGAAAGAGTAAGGGAGATAAAGCAGCATTAGAAAAGATGATGATGGAAGGAGATAAAAGCAGAGTGTTTCTAAACGAACAGCTCAAAGCCAAAGATGCGAAAATAGGGATGTTGGAGCTGCAATTGAGCAAAGGAAAGGCCGTAATAGAAGAGTCTGAGAAAGAAAGAGGAAGACTGATTTTGGATTTGATGCAAAGCAGCTCTGAGTTGGAAGCATTGAAAGCCGACTTCGATGGCTATCAAGAGAATGTTGAGTACAATCAGGACAAATTCTTGCATGTTAAAGCAGAGTTATTAGACCGAATTGAGAAGTATGATGAGTTAAACAAGAAATATATGATGATAGAAAGTCGGCTAGCTGAATTACAAGAGTTCGAAAGAAAGGGGAATGAAGAAGAGGTTTTGAAGGCAGATTTGGCAGCTAAGAAAATTGAAATTAGAATGTTGAAGGTGAAGTTTGACAAAGAACGAGAAAAGGTGAAACAGTTGACCAACAGGTTGGAAGTTTCAGAAAAACATAAAGAACAGATCGACACCAACAACAATACCTTGAATCGGAATAACATGTTGCTTATAGAGAAGATGGCCAAGGTAGATGAGCAAATGGATGAAGCTGCCATTCACGCACGAATTATTAGAGCCAATGCTCGAAGGGTGGGAAGGGACATCTTTCGTTATCGACAAAGCTTGGCTGAGACAGATGCCTTTTTAGAGAAAATTGAGAATCGAGGCCTCGCTTTCCTACCAGTGGCTAGAGATATGGATGAAGAGGAAGATTGATGTATTTATCTTTTTATTATTTTGTACCCTCTCTTCAAGAGATGTATTAGCCAATATTAATGAAAAGGGGCTTTGACCCATCTTTTATAAATATAAGCCTACCAAAGCAGCAGCTTGAGCACAACTACTCCTGATAAGGAACGTGACAAAAAGAGTCCATGCCCATTACACAAGAGGAATGTTGGCCATCGATCGTTTTTTTTTAAAAAAACAAGTTTCTAAGAGTATTCATGCATTGTTTCTTTATCATACATTCATTTACATTTTTTTCATGCATCCCAGACCGTGAAACATAGGTCCCACATCCAAAATCCACAACACCCGGTCTCGAGCGAGAATGGAGAACGAAGAAAGAGCTCACTTAGAGTCACATTATCAGACCGAGTTGGAGTCTGTAAAGAATGAAGTTTCTCGGCTAACCGACTTACTTGAGCAGCTTCTAAGGGCTAAAAATGGGGAGGGAACATCAGCACGACAGCTTGAAGGAGCGCCAGCAGTTCACATTCCTCAAGCATCTCAAAACCAGGGGGCAAACTCGGCCAATGAACAACAGTTTGTGCCTATTACTCCTATCCTACCACCTCATACTCCAGTCACTGTTGACCTAACAACGGAGGGAGTCCCGGATAATAGGTCTCCCAGTTTGATAGACCAAGACAAGCTATTTGCTCTGGAAGAAAGATTAAGGGCAGTTGAGGGTAATGACTGGTTTGACCCTATGCGAGCAGCCGAAGTATGTTTGGTACCAAACATCGTGGTACCAAAAGATTTTCGCATACCAGAGTTCATTAAGTATACCGGTCTGGAATGCCCAAACACTCACCTTCGATCCTACTGCAACAAAATGGCGGAAGTAATTCGTGATGATAAAATGCTAATCTATTTCTTTCAAGATAGCCTAGCAGGATCCGCTTTAAGCTGGTACATGAGGTTAGACAGCATCAGGATCAAGAGCTGGAGAGACTTGGTGGAGGCTTTCCTCAAACAGTACAAGTTTAACATGGAAATCGCTCCTGATCGAACAAGTCTAATGGCAATGGAGAAAAGGAGCCAGGAGTCAGTAAGGGCTTATGCGCAAAGATGGAGAGATGAGGCAATGCATGTCCAACCCCCTTTGATAGAAACGGAAATGGTGAGCTTGTTTGCCAATACCTTCAAAGCACCTTATTATGAGCACCTAATGGGTAGCTCCTCTCAACATTTCTATGATGCGGTACGCATAGCTGAGAGAATAGAACAAGGGATTAAAGCTGGGCGAATAGCGATGCCAGTGGAAAAGAAGGGTTTTATTGGAAGGAAGAGAGAAGGCGATGTTAACAATTTGGAAGACGGGTATAAGGGCAAGAAAGTAGATTCCCACAATCCACAAGTACCTACCTCTCAATTCTCACGCATAAACTTTAACCAATCTTTTTCCCCTAATCGAACAAATAACCAATCAAACTACCAAAATCACTACCAAAGACCCCATACGAGATACCCTTCAGAACAACTACCACCGCTACCCATGCCTTTGAAGGACATGTACGCCAAACTTTTGAGCATTGGGCACATAGCTCCTATCCCTACACTACCATTACAACCACCATTCCCAATTTGGTACAAGCCCGAGTTAACTTGTGAGTACCATGCAGGTAATCCTGGGCATGGGATTGAAACCTGTTACGCTTTCAAGAAAAGATTGCTGGAGCTTATTAAGATAGGATGGGTATCCTTTGAAGACAAGCCCAATGTTAATTCAAACCCGTTGCCTAAACATGCCTCAAGTAGTAGTGGAATAGGCATGATAGAAGTTGGAAATCAATGCAAGGTGCTGAAGGTGTCTGTGGAAAAGATGTACTACATGTTAGTAAGATCAGGATTTCTAGAGGCAAATATGGAAGGCCATTCGGAGGGAGGTAGTTATTGTGAGTTCCATGGAAGAGATGGACACTATATTGAGGATTGCATCGAGTTTTGCGAAAAGATTGCAAAAATGTTAAAAATGGGGCAATTGAGAATTGAACCCATGGAGAACAGGGGTGAGGTGAGTATGATGGAAGGTCAGATGGAGATGACAGGAGTATGCAGGGTCCAACAAACAGCTAATGGTCCCCCAAGGCTAATCTTGGTTAAACCGTCCTACACAAAAGGGAATCACAATGCCATGCCGTATAATTATGGTTATGCCTCCAACGTTCAAGCTCCTCTTCCTTTGTTCCAGACTGAGATAAGTGGGCTGACCAGGAGTGGTCGTTGCTTTACTTCCGAGGAGTTGAGGAAGGAAAAGGGTAAAGAAGTGGTAGATCTTGACAAAGCACTAGAAGTTAATAAGCCAGTAACAGAAGAGGAGTCGAATGAATTCCTGAAGTTGATCAAGCATAGTGAATATTGCATAGTAGATCAACTAAAGAAGACTCCAGCTAGGATCTCCCTTATGTCCCTGATACTCAGCTCTGAGCCGCATCGAAACGCCTTGCAGAAGGTATTGAATGAGGCATATGTACCCCAAGACATTGAACATAAAACCATGGAGCATCTAGTGGGAAGGATCCATGCAACTAATTACCTGTACTTCACGGCTGATGAGCTTGATGCTGAAGGTACCGGACATAACAAGCCCTTATACATTACGGTTAGGTGTAAGGATTGCCTCATAGGAAAAGTACTCATTGATAATGGCTCGGCCCTTAACGTGTTGCCAAAGCACATGCTGGAAGAAATGCCGATCGATGAATCCCATATAAAGCCAAGTACTATGATGGCCAGAGCATATGATGGCTCGCCTAGGCCAATAATTGGGACTCTAGAAGTGGAGCTATATGTGGGACCACAAATGTTCCTAGTAACACTTCAAGTTATGGATATCCATCCTTCCTATAGTATGTTGTTAGGAAGACCTTGGATTCATGCAGCGGGGGCAGTAGCTTCATCATTGCACCAATGCCTGAAGTATATCATGAATGGGATGTTGGTAACTGTCAAGGCTGAGGAGACAGTATCCATGATAAAGAATGTAGCTGTGCCTTTTATCGAAGCGAATGATTGCAAGGATAACAATATCCATGCCTTTGAAATTGTGAACACTAACTGGGTGCCGGAGAACACAGTGCTAAGAAGGCCAAGGATCTCAGAAGCAGCAAGGATGGCAAGTCTTTGCTTTTTGAACCGCGGGATCCCATTTCAGTATAACTTTATTATCAAGATACCAGAAGGGGTTAATCTGGCATGGATGAAAATTGCTGCTCAAAAATTTGGGTTAGGGTACCAACCTAACCAAAAGGATTATCGGTGGGCTGCTGGTCGGAGAAGGGCAAGAAGGATGGCTAGAATTAAAGGAAGAGAGCCTGATGAAGAAAAGCTAGAAATCCCTCCCCTTAGCGTGTCATTCCCAAAAGCTGCATACATAATGCAACATGATAAAGAAGCCGAACGCCTTGATCAAGAGCTGTCAAACATGAGCATAAATACCTTGGGGGAAAACAAGGTGGAAGGAGATGACATGAAGACAGTAGCAAGAAAGGGAGACGAAGCACTCCCACAACTGACGGTCTACACCATAGAAGAAGTCTTCGCCAAGACCTTTGTGCGCAAGTTGGCTCAAGACGAGAAGTTTCAGAATTGGGTGACCCAAGAAGCTCCAGTGGTTTTCAAAATGTAAACCAATTTTGTTTGTCTTAACATGCTTTTGTCATTGCTTTGTTTGGTTTTCATTTATTTTCGCTAGTCGACAATCAAGGCTCAATTGTCGGTTAGACTTTATGTTTGTCATGGAGCCCACTTTTTCTTTAAATAAATTGTGAGATCATGCACTTTTCACAAATTGCCTTCTTTTTTATGCATTTACACCAAACACTTCCCGCTTTCAGGAATCCTGAAAGCGGATCTCCTACAACATCACATATATTTAGCATCAAGAATAAATGGCCAAACTTGAACGAGCATGTGGTAGCTATGGAAGAAGAAGAATGGGATGAAAGCAATATTAGTGAATTCACCAGGCTAGTAGAACAACAGGAACAAACTTGGAAACCTGCTGCAGAGGAATTCGAAACCATCAATGTGGGTAGTGATCAGCTCAAGAAAGAGTTGAAAATAGGTACCTTAATTACTTCTGAACAAAGGATAAAAATGATCACCCTATTACAAGAATATTCAGATGTCTTTGCTTGGTCCTATGAAGATATGCCTGGTTTGGATACAAATATTGTAGTACACAAGATACCGTTGGAAGAAGGCTGTAAGCCAATCAAGCAGAAGCTGAGGAGGGCCCACCCGGATGTCTGGATCAAGGTCAAGGCAGAACTCGAGAAGCAATGGGATGCTGGCTTTCTAGAAGTAGTTAGATATCCACAATGGGTATCTAACATTGTTGTGGTACCTAAGAAGGAGGGGAAGATTAGAGTATGCGTGGATTTTCGGAATTTGAATAAAGCTAGCCCCAAGGATGATTTTCCTCTACCACACATAGATGTTTTAGTGGACAATGCTGCCCGGAGTTCCACATATTCCTTTATGGATGGTTTTTCAGGATACAACCAGATAAAAATGGCTCCGGAGGTCTATCCATAGAATGCAAATAAGACAGATGACCTCATCAAGTAATATATTTGAGGTCTTGAAATCTCTGAAAATTATTGGCCTATCCATAGAATGCAAATAAGACAGGGCTTGAGCCATTTCTGTTGCAATCATCAGTCTTGTTTCCCAAGGAAGTTGCTGATCAGATCGTTCTGAACATGCAGAAAAACAAGCAGTGAAAGAAATGAAGGTTTGTGGCTATGAAATTAGCAAACATTTGCTCAATATCTCTAAAATGTAACAAAGTTTAGCAGTCCTTACTTCCAAACAAATGGTAATTTAAACTACCCTTCTCCATGAATTCATAGACAATAAGCAACTCTCTATTTTCTTCTTCCTGACAGTATCCAAGCAACTTCACAATGTTGGGATGAGAAAGCTTTGCCAAGAAACCAACCTCTGTCTGTACCAGTGACATATAAAGGAAGTACACACTAAAGGATCAAACATAAAAATATAGAGAATATCACAGGAAGGTAACAACCATATATCACAAAGATTTTACATGGTTCGTCTATGCCTATTTTCATAATTAAAGAGAAATTTTACTATAATCGGAACCAGTACAAGTTTTGAAGAACTATCAAACCCGAATCTCAGATACATCTAACCCTCATGGCACACTATGAGTTTCTCATGCTAGCTCTCTTTTTAGCACACAAGAACATAACAGATCATCCTTAAAAAAAAATAAAAAAACCAGGCCTAAATTGGGAATATATCTTAGTCATAATCCTAATCTTTTTCTAGACAAAACAATCACAAGTCTTTCATTGTACTGTGTGAGTTAAAATTGAAGTCCTTATACAATAAAGATTTGAATTCATGCCACATCTCAACAAATTATTATCCTTTTTTAATTGCAAACAATACAGCTAAATTTCTGGACTGAAATGCACAAGTTCAGCAGTCACCAGAAAATAAATATTAAATCAAGACAGGAGGCTCATCTAATGAAACCTCTCATTCTGATACTAATCATGCATATTTGGCTAACTGAAGACTCCCAAATTGCAAGATCAACAATAAAATACAATCACCTGCCACTGTCTAAGTCCTTGCTTGCTATTTGAACCCAATTTCTTGACAGCAATGCGCAATTTCCTACTTTTCTTAAAAGGCACCTTTTCTTTTAGTGAACCCTTGTAGACACTGCCAAACCCTCCCTTTCCCAGGACCATGTCATTTCTAAAATCGAAGGTTGCTTCCTTCAATTGTTCCAACGTGAAAACTTTCAACTTTGACGGAAGGGCTGGGATTTCGATGTCCTCGGGGACATTTTTACCCCGAATAGCATCCTTTGCTTGAGAAATCCATGTTGTAAAATTGGTGGTGGCTATAGAGAACCAGCTGTTGCCAGAGACATTGCTAACAAGAAAAGATATATCACCTGAATAAAACATGTATCAGTTGTACAAACTGGAATCTCTATGACCTGAAGCAAGCTCCCTAATTCAACATCTCATCAAGGGTCTAAAGAAACCATGTATAGAAATTAAAACCATGCACCAACATATCACAGTCTAGTTCAAAGTGAAAATAAAAAAGAAGATAAAAACAGAATGCTTTGAATTACAAATAGCTTTCCTACAAGCTGGCCTAGGAAAATATTGAAGGAAAATGTGCAGAATGGTGTCATGGTTAATTAGACACCAACCTTCAATGAGATGTCCAGGAGGGGTAGGAGCTGCGTCTGGGTCAATTAATGGATCCGGGGCTGGTGCTGATGCAGAAGCTGGTGCTGGTGCAGGGGATGGATTTGGCTTGGCACTCCAACAAATTCCCATAAAAAAGAATTCTATGATTCTATCTATCTTTTAGTAAATGATCCCGCTCACGCTCAGCAAGGTTTATTTTATTTTGAAATACAAGTGGTGGACTTGCTAGATACATGTTTCATTGACTCGCATGTCTTTGTCTATGAAGTATAAACAATAATTCTCCTCCACACATTCTTATTTTATTTTGATTATACATTTGTTTTTTATTTTATTTTTTAGTTACCGTTCATAGAGGTTTTTAGTTACCGTAGGTCCGTAGTGAAGGGATGTGAAAATGATAATAATAATTTATTAAGATATAGAAGGTTCTAAGTGCATGTTTGAAGCTGCAACTGCATTTACAGTAAAATATTATTTATAAGTGTTTGGTTAAATATTAATTATATTTTTATTGTTATGGTCCCACTAAGGCTACAAGAAGACGCTCTTCACTATTTAGTAAACTTATCGAAAATGTCGTGCAGGGTAGCCTGCTTTTTCCCTTCTTTTTTTTTTTTTTTTTCTTCTTCTTCTGCTGCTACATGAAGACGCTCTTCAATATTTATGGGTCGGATCTAGTCCAGCCCAAACCTAAATGTATTGAATTGGATTCGATCCAGTAAAATAAAACAAATCCAACAACATTTCTTAGATATTATGTTTTATTCAAAAAACTAGTGTTTAACATTATTCAATTACATTACATAATTACATTAGAAAGAGATCACATGATAATATAATATTTGCAGAATTTGATCGCAATCCCAATTTTTTTCCAGATGATATTTTACATGATGTTGTTGCACGCTCGGGAAGCCATGGAAACTGTAGTCCTTCTCGGACGGATTTTGTACGTGATGGAATTGCAGATAGTTTAATGGAACAATAAAAAATACTTTATATAAAATATTGTTTATTTCATGATGTAATAGTACTAGTTAAATCTACAATATTTCAATCAAAAACCATCAATATTAATATATGTCTTTTTTAGTTATTTTATAACCTCAATTTGAAAAACATCCTTAACTAAACACATTAAACTATTTTTTGTTCAACCTTAATTTCAACCACAGTTTTAATCAAATATATATTTTACCAAACCAACATCAACTAAAAGTGCTTTTTAAAAAATAACTTTTTCCAAACCACAACCACAAATGCTACTACAATACCAAACACTAGAATATTTTCATACTAAAGTGAAAACTTGTAAAGTGTCAAGTAGAAAAACCGGGTGTTTATGCAAAATATTTTTATAATTAAAAATATATTAAAATAATATATATTTTTATTTTTAATATCAACACATCATATAATAGGATAATATATCCATTTACACATTAAATTTAGATTCTCTGTATTTAGAAAAAAACAAATTCTTTAAACTGAGTTTTGTCAATTTTTCTACCTTGGTTAATGGGCTTTAGCCATAGAACTCTTTAATGATATGATAATATTCACTTACATGCTGAATTTAGATTCTCTGTATTGACCAAAATCATTGAACTGAATTGTGTCACTTTTTCTATCTTATAAAATTTAATTTAAGATGCATATTAAATAGATTTTTTAATGAAATGTAAAAATAAAAAAATCAAGAAAATAATCTACTTGATCAATTCATGATATCAAGAATATTCTTCGCGTTATTAAAGAATACATAATAATAAATAAGTTGAATTGTGTATTTATATTTATATTTCACACTTCCATAAATATCACACAATTCCCATTTTATACCCAAAATCATCGCAATGGAGATAAATTACCATTAACACTTGAAGAGTTCAGAACTAGGCTTAATTCCACATGGAGAATGGTATTGAAACGCACAGTCCGCTTGCCTCTCGTTTGGACACTGTTCAAGATAATATGGACTCATCAGTGTCATTTAACAATGCATCATTGCTAGGAATAAGTTTCATTCTGAAGACAGAGCTGATTTTTTAAGCAAATTGTCAGAGAAAATCATTCGAAACTCTTTTAACCATCATGTTGGTCATCATTCGAGACATTGCTAACAAGAAAAGATATATCACCTGAATAAAACATGTATTAGTTATACAAACTGGAATCTCTATCGCCTGAAGTAAGCTCTCTAATTCAACATCTCATCAAGGGTCTAAAGAAACTATGTATAAAATTAAATTTCAATCAAAATTTTAATATTTTTTTTTATGATTTTACTTCTGATTTCAATCAACTAATTTGAAAAAAAATTAAATTTAGTTTTTTAAAATTCCAATCTTCTTAATTAAGTTCAAATTGGGCGCCCAAACTTAATTTTTTACCAATTAAACTCCAAATAAAGTTAATTTGACCCATTTAAAGTATAATTAAGTCCTTGCACTTAATTGAATCCTTTAATTAGACCCAAATTATTCTTAAACATAATTAAAATTCAATTTGACCCATGATTAAATCAAATTAGCCTATTAAAAATTTAATTATCTCATTGGACTTAATTTTTATGCAAATTCATCTAATAATCTTTTAATTTGACCTTGAATTTGAATTGTTTATTTATTTTTGGGTATAATGGGATACAATTAGGCCTTGATCAAAATTATAGATGTATTTTCTGACCTGTTTTTTTCACATAGCCGGTCTTTATTTTATTTTTTTTATTTTTATTTTGAAAAACAAGTAAATTTTAGAAAATAATCCAGAATTGAATTACAAAGCTGGCTATTATTTTTATTTGAAAGTTCGTATACGTACATATAACGTTTTAAAAAATATCAAATAGGGAAGCCCAAACAGGGACACAATACATACCACCATGGCAATTAGATGTTTCTGGTTATAAGCACGAGTTTTGATCTTCTCTAGTGTTTCTTTCATCTCAGAGCAAGCATTGCTATTTCTGAAGCCTGCCCAGTAACATACTTCCCCTCCAACCTGGAGTCTATTATGCCTCTCAACCTGAATCTATTATTTACATATTTCTCGGCCCATTCCTCTACTGTTAAAGTACCATCAGCCATGATTTTGGTAAAAAAAAATCTTACAAGTATACAAGGTACAGGAAATTACCAGTCTGAGCATAAAGAGGATCCATATAACCAAATGTGCCAACAATTCAATCTTCTTGTATATATTCATCATGATATATCTTCTTCTTCTTTTTTATTGTTCTTTGCTTTTGTTTGGTCATCAGATCTAGAGAAGAATTATGAAATATATATTTGGCCAGAAATAAATGTTGCTTTTGTTGTTAACCCTAATCCCTGAGATTGTAAACTCCCATTCTATATAAAGTTTGTCACATGAGCAGTGTAATCACCGATTTATTGGCACCAACTCCATCAATCATCAATAATTTAAAGACTAATTTGTATACTCAAGAGAGTAATTAGGTATTGTGCTAATGATATAATAAATAAGATAAGAGATCTGAATTTAGCTAATAAAGTTAAAAAGATGTTTCACTCCATTAAAGATATAAAAATTGATTACTCTTATATCAGAAAAATGACGACTTGAGTGATTAAAAATGCTAAAAAAACCTAACTATTTAGACTTTATTATTTTTTATGATGACATCAGAGCAACCGCCTTAGAAACACGCCTGAGAACAAGTTGTATGGTTCCTTACCCTCTTGCTTCAACCCACCAAGAATAACCCATGCCCATCCATCCAAAAATCAATTCAGCGTTCCATTAACAAATGCATTTTATAACAGCTCTTCCCTGGTGGCATTGGATCTTAGATTCAACATTTTTATTTTTTATTTCTAAGTCATTTTAATATGGTTATCAGTTAATATACGTTAATTATTTTAAATCTGCTTGATTACTTAGCTTTTCCCGTTATAGCCTAGTTTTAAGTGCTTCATTTGTTTTCAATTCACAGAATCGAATAGCTTGTTTCAATTTAATACGCAACTATGTGCCGGTGTTTAATGATGTACTCTTGGGATGTTTTTTCAATGTCTAAAGCCTTGCCGTTTGACCACTTTAATCAGTTCTAGTCTTCTAGAAGAGGGTGGAGATCTTTTTTGCGGCGTTCTTTTTTGACTGCCAGGATTCAGAGTCAACATCCAGATTTCGAGGCCTCTCCCCCTTGAAATCACTCCCATAGCTTAGCTCCTACCTTTCCCATCATTGTGTCCTCCACCGGGCTCTCTCTCTCTCTCTAAAACAACCGCTTCCACACCTACATTCTCTTCTTCTATCCATGTTTGGTTTTGGCGACAAGCTCACAGAAGGCGGCTATAGAATTCCCTGGCTGATATGGATCCGAATATTGGTCTTGTTCCTCCTCATCTTTCTCCTTTTCTGTTTCAGTTTCTTTCCTTCAGATCTCTCAGACACCACCACCTCTTCTTCCTCAGCTTTACCATCCGCTGTTGGTGTTTTCATGCTTCTTAATTCCCATTTAGACAAGCAAACACTCAAGCATAAGAACAGGGGAAGAAGAAGGGCAGATCGGGGTTTCTATCCCCGAAACAAAACGGCATCGTTTTGGTAAGTGTATATATATTCCGGGTTTCACCCAGATTATGCCGGGTCACTCGGGTTGACCCGGAAGGTCACCTGGGTTTAGCCTGATCAAATGCAACTCTGGTTCTCATCCCTGTTTATTTTGGTGTTTAAAAAACATTTTTTAAAAAAAAATTAAATTTTTTTTATTTATTTTAAATTAATATTATTTAGTAATTTTAGATTATTTTAATATAATATTAAAAATAATTTTTTAAAAATAAAAAAAAAATATTATTTCAATACAGCAAAAACGATCCTCGCCATAACTTCTAACCTACCAATCTTACTTCTATTTTATAAGTTCAGCGTCATTCTCTTATCTATTCAATACTTTATACGCCGCAAATATCCTCTGCACACACGCACAAGAAAAGGTTATTGTAAACAATGCAAAACTTTTTCCTCAACCTCCTCTTAGCTGTCTTCTTCATCACCTTCTTCATTTCCATTATCGTTTACAAACATAGATCAAAATTCAAACACCCTAACCTTCCTCCTGGCAGTTCAGGCCTCCCTTATATTGGGGAGACCCTTGAGCTCTTGTTGACAGGATGCAAAGGCCATCCTCAAAAGTTTTTCCTTGATCGTAAAGCTAAGTATGCATCAGAAGTATTCAAAACAAATCTTTTTTGTCAGCCTGCAGCAGTCTTGTGTGGTGCTGCAGGTAACAGGTTCTTGTTCTCCAATAAGAACAAGGTTCTTAAAGCTTGGTATCCTGACTTTGTGTGCAAAATATTTCCCTCTTCAGTTCAGAGGCCACTCATTGAACAAGTTGATCGACTGCGCACTTTGCTCCCTGAATTGTTGAGACCTGATGCCTTGAAGAGATACGTTGGCATCTTCGATAAGGCTGCCGGAAGACACTTTGCATCAGAATGGGAAAATAAAAAAGTGGTGGTTGTGTTCCCTCTGGCAAAGAGGTTTACATTTGGGTTAGCTTGTAGCTTGTTTCTTAGTATTGAAGACCCCGACCACATTGCAAAACTTGCTAGTCCATTTAACCTTGTAGTTTCCGGTATTTTTTCTATCCCAATTGATTTACCAGGAACTCCACTCAGCCGTGCCATCAAGGCCTCAACAATTATTAGAACAGAGCTTTTTGCGATTATTAAGCAAAGAAAAAAAGATCTAGCAAAGGGAAAGGCATCACCCAAGCAAGATATATTGTCACACATGTTGGCATGCGATGAGAAGGGAGCATTTATGAGTGAGCTAGACATTGCTGACACAATTCTTGCACTATTAGCCAGTGCCCATGAGAGTACCAGTGCAGCTTGTGCATTCATTGTCAAGTATCTTGCTGAGTTACCTCTTATTTATAATGCAGTTTACAAAGGTACGTGTTGTTCATAACTCCATGCTCTTCCTTACAAATCATCCATCAAGTTTCTCTTAATAGCTTAATATTCTATGTTGAGATCTTATTTGATCATCTAACAATTTAATTTTTTAAAATAAGATGATTTTCCCCTCACAGTAGAGTCTCTTTGATTAAATATTGATGGGCTTTCATTGATTGATGTGTAATGGTGAGCAAAATATTGTTTAACTGTTTTTTTCTCTCTCTTGTCAATAGAGCAAATGAAGATATCTGAAACCAAAGCTCCTGGCGATGATTTGCTAAATTGGAATGACATTCAAAATATGACATATTCTTGGAATGTAATTCGTGAAGTGTTGAGACTTTGTCCCACCTTTCCTAATGTTAGAGAAGCCATCCATGACTTCGATTTCAATGGTTTCTCAATTCCGAAGGGCTGGAAGGCAAGTTTTTTTTCTAAATATTGTTTGTGTGTTCTCGTTCCTTTTCTTTTTGCTTATCGTTTTCCAAGTTACTACTACAAAATGAATTTACAAATGATAGCTTACCTAAATCCCAAAAAGGTATAATAAATAAATAAATCACATATAAAATTGAGATTGAGTCGTTAGTTTTTTAAAAGATAATGTTGATAGTTGATGCAGTAAGACTATCTACTATAATTAGTGGTTATTGATTGGTCCAAGGATCTAGCAACATCATAATTTGACTGTCAAAGTCAGAGGCTCATTACTACGCTGACAATTATGCTGATGAAGCCGACTTTCAACAGTCGTAATCATTCATCACAATTTTTCTTTGTGGGCATGCATGCAGGTGTATTGGAATGCAAACTCGACGCATAGAAATCCAGAATACTTCCCAGAACCCGAAAGATTCGATCCTTCCAGATTTGAAGGGACCGGACCAGCTCCTTACACATTTGTTCCATTTGGTGGAGGACCCATGATGTGCCCTGGACAAGGGTTTGCTCGCCTAGAAATGCTTATTTTCATGCACAATCTGGTGAAAAGGTTCAAGTTTGATAAATTTGTTGCAGAAGAGAAGATAATGTTTAGTCCGATGCCAATACCTGAAAAGGGAGTTCCCATTCGCCTCTTTCCTCACAGGCCTTAGAGCTCTAAGGGGAAAACAATTTTTTTGTCATTAATCATTATTTTTTATTTTTAATTCACTCTTGTCCAGCAGATATTTATTTCATCCATCACTTTTATTTTCTCTTTTTGTATCATATCATCCAGTTTGATTTCCTTGTGTTTATTTATTTAATTCCTGTTATTCCCTTGTTGATCCTTTTTTATATTGCTGCATTTTAAATTTAATGTTTAACATATTATTAATCAGTAATTTTGACATTCATAAATAATTTTACAATGAAAATCATTCCACAACAGAGTTTTAAAAGCTTAATTTCAAGATGATTTCGTAAAATAATTTCTGAGATAATTCTAGGATCCCACCGGAAGATAAAAATAAATAATGAATATTATTAATTATTAATCTCAACTTTACAATAAAAGTATAGAAACAATTACTGAGGTGAAAAAAAATGAAAGATATTTTCCGGGCTCTCACCAAAAGTGTTGGAGGATCCCCAGGGATATCCACCGTGTTGAGATAAAAAATGATAAAAAGAAATTCAAAATTATAGGAAGCCCACGGTAGAAATAAATAAATAAATAATCCTTTAATTTTTCTAGGAGGTGCTGACACGTTCCGCAAACACAAGCCAACTTTCCGATCCTTAAATTTGAATCATGTAAACCAAAATTCATTAATTATAATAAATCTCATATATCATACTCACCCACACGGTTGGTTGACTGGCAGTTAATTGAATTCAGTTGGTTGACTGGCAGTTAATTGAATTCATTAATTCATTCTCAGAGATGGAGTAAAAATCCGAGACTCCTGTCTTTGACATGACCGGAGCCGATGAATCTAGATAATTTTGATAATATAAATAAAAAATAAATTAACTAATATATAAATTTGAAGTGTGTGTTTTTATATCAAATCATTAAACTATAAAATAATACACACACATGTGCTTTATGTTAATATCAACATATGTGTATGTATTAAAAAAATATTAATTATAATAAATCTCATGCTCACCCACACAGTTGGCATTCAACTAAAGTGGGCTGGGAGCTCCTTGCTGCTTGCTTGCTTGCTTCTCTGTTAGCGACGTGGCTCATTTCTTTCCCTTCGTTTTTCTCTTCGCTTTTCTAGATGGGAAATAAATGGGAGGCGGGTAAAGAGTTGAACTCGGACACGAAGGCCATTAATATGAGTTGAACTTACACGTTAAGGAATTACACCGCGCAATCCACAGTAATACCTACCCAACTAGGAGGATGATAAAAATATCTAAGTAAGGTCCCAACAACCAAAATTAGCTAGTCGTCAGCTTTAATTGAGCAGAAAAGGCCCTACCACCAGCACCAGCAGCTCTGGACTGGACTCAGAGCATGGTTACCACTGCCTTTGTTCTATTGTTTGTTATTTTTTAATTTAATTTAATTTTAAATTAGTTTTTTTATTGTTTGAATGGATTTTTTATTTTAAATGATAAAAAATAGATGAATACGAGATGGGTGGAGCAAGAGTATCCTGCGGTGGTAAAAAAATGGTTGATGACTGCCATGTCAAACATGGCTGCTGCATGGTGAAGGTCAAGGGTGGTTGCAATTAAGTAACTGGATATTAAAACTGGTGGCAGAAGGGGCTGCTATAATTGACAAAAAAGAGAGAGGATTGTGCTAGGAGCTAGGGGCTAGGAGCTAGGAGTTGATATAATTGACATCTTACCTAACTTGGGGTTGGACGTTTACGTCTCCACACTCATCTTGGGGTTGAACGTGAACATGTCCAGTCTTAATTTAGGTGTGAACGTTGTTGTGTGCCCCAATTATAAGTTGAGCATGTACACGTCCACACCCACCTTAAATTTGGGTGAGGACACATCCACGTGCTACTTGAGAGTTGGGCGTGATCACGTACAAACCCAATTTGAATGTGGGTGTAGGCGTGGACATATCCAAGCTTAACTTTCGGGTTAGACGTGAACGCACCTAGTTTTTTAATTATAATAAAAATAAAAATAAAAATATTTATAACATAAATAATATTATTTTAAATATTAATACTTCTAATCATAATAAAAAATATTATTTTTAATTTTAATACTTTAATCATAATAAAAATAAAATAAATATAACATAAATAATACTATTTTTAATATTAATACTCTTAATCATAATAAAAATAATAATAACAGCACTATTTTTAATATTAATACTTTTAATCATAATAAAAATAAAAATAAAAATAATTATAACACAAATAATACTTTTTCAAATTTATTAATAATATTTTTTCAAATTTATTAATTATTTTATTAATAATATTAATTATAATAAAAATAATTATATTTATAACATAAATAATTATATTAAGAATTTTAAGGATGATTACAATATAAATAATAATATTTTTGATGTGAACACTTTGAATTACAAGAGAAAAAATAATATTTATAACACACATTATTATATTAACACGCGTGGGTAGACACCGACATGTTCAAACCCGAGCGCCATATGACAATGGAGCTGTCATAGCCAATCAAGCTTTTTGCCAAGACTCATGTGTCAGGTGGCGCCAGGGTCTGCCCCATGCAGTGGATTTGCCCAAGTATCAAGTGGCGCTCGAGTTTGCCTCATGCAAGGGTAGGGCTGCCTATGTGCCATGTGGCTCTCGATCTTCCCCGTGCAAGGGACAAAGTAGCTGAAGCACCAATTGTCCTTGTGTGTGCAATGCCAACACTAAGTACCCACTCTCCATGACCCGCTATCCCACTAAAACTTCTGCTTACTATTTTCCCCATAACCAACCCTTTAATACCAAATACATCTTAGCAAAGAAAACAACTCTTTTTTTTTTTTTATCTTGCAACTCTTTATATAAATGGTTGAATTATTATTATATTGTTCTAATTTATAATGCTTTATGTCCATGTTAATAATAATAGATTCAATGAAAACTTTTGGCATATAATTAATACACCACGGCAATACACAGTAGAACCAAACAAGAATGAGAATAAAAAGGCATATTTATTTCTTGGCTCCGGAATAACTAATGGACTATTCAGTGCCGGAGTTGAGAAGAATTTCTTGATTAATTGACTGTACAGAAACTTTATTGATGTGCTTCATCTGCATCCTGTTCTAATTACAAACTAGAGGAAACTAGCGATCATGTCGACAAGGCTGATATCGTGGCCTGATTCATAATAAACAAACCAAAACAACAATATATAACAGGATTGAGTTAAACTAATGGTTGGAAACTAACCATCATGATGCCCTGCGGAGCTAGGAGCTGAGGGAGGAGGGGGATCAACAGGGGTTGGATTTGACTTATCTGAAGTCCGACTCCAGCAAATCCCCATCAAAAGAATTGCATCTTCGTTGAATCAACAGACAACAATGACTTTGATGATTGACATAGAGAGGGCACACGGGGTAAACTAGTTTGGTTGACTTTGAGGACCTGTTTATGAATCCCCATCAAAGCTTGTCTGTCATTTCCAATAAAAACAATTTGTCTCGAATCTAAGGTCCCGACAACCAAATATGGTTATATTTCAATTTCCATTCCTTTACACATCATATTGCTGAGCTCATTTGACATGATAGTAGTAGTTGACATCATATCTGACGTAGTGAATATACAGTTATCAAACATCTTAGTCATTTTGATTTGTCTTACCACAACATAAAATAAAAGTATTAATTGGCTGTTTGGAAATGCTTTTTAAAAACATTTTAAAAAAAAATTGAATTTATTTTTTGTTTTGAAGTAATATGTTTTTGATGTTTTCAAATCATTTTGATGTGTTGATTTTAAAAATAATTTTTAAAAAATAAAAAAATATTATTGGCACATTTTTCTAAGTGAAAAGCACTTTGAAAAACAACCACGATCACACTCCCAAATACCCTCTAAATGATACGGATGAGATGAATATCACATGGATGGAGGAAAATCAAAAGATATATAAATTAAGGGGCGGAGTTAAAAAATAAAATTAAAAAGGACAAGATTTTAGTTGTATTATTATTTTAGTTAAAATCATATAGATTATTTTACGAAAAACTGGAAAAATAATTCTTTTGCAGAGCACCAGCCCTGCTTGCCACCCCCTGTCTCCATCCCTGAGGCTATACAAGCATTGTCTGGAGGAGGAGGAAAAAATACACCAAAACCATGCCGTCTATCCTCTATCATCACAGAGCCACCAATAAAAAGCTTCAAACACCGTCATAAAAAATAATATTTAACAATCGAAGGAGCCCATAAGAATTTCCTGATGGGTGTGAACTTCCTCCATCTCACGCACATGCCACTTCATTTTCCTTTTTAAATATATTTTTTTTATATATCAAAATTCCCAATTATCCCTAACTCTAATTTACTATTACATAGAAGTCAAAGTGAAATGACAATTTATAATGCCATTTAGACCCTACGAAAATACCATTTTCCCCTCGAAACTCGGCGCTTCTCTTGCCATTATAGAGGGCAAAATCATTAGTGGACTGTAATAATTCATAGTGTACCGACTACCGAGCCTTGCTCCTAGTGAAAGGTTGAGTAAACTTAGTTTTTTTTTTTTTTTTAATTTTTAATTTTAATATGTTCTTCAATTGAGACGAGTCCTTTAATAAAAAAAAAAACCCTTGTTTTTTTTTGGGTCGGCCCACCATTTGATTTGAATAACTACGTACCAAATGTAGCAATCTATTTAATCGAACAGCAACATAATTAGACCCACCAGTCAATTCTAAGAAAACTGCTGGATTGTGAACTTGGAATCCCTTATGGTGGTCCAATTGTTGCCCTATTCTGAACTTGCTCCAAGCAATCTCAGACCTCAACAAGTAAAAGGCCTTCAACACACTGAACGAAAATTAGGCCTAGCTTTCATTCTTTTCTTGCTAATATCTAACAGCGTTTATCTTACCTCTGCATTTGCATTTTGATATCTTTTCAAAAGACAAAAAAGGAACTTGCATTTTGTGAGACACTGGCTTTGATTGACACGAAATGCAGCGGATAGCAGTGGAATACAAGGACGCAAGTGCAAGCTGATCCAGAGAAATACAAATGCTTGATAGATATAAGCAATTTGAAGGCTGATGCATCTTTCGGTAAGAAACCTGAAGCTTTCAAGGTTCCTCTTCATCTGGTGAAACAGGGAATTCTCTGTCCTCGGTGACCTTGTTTCCCCGCATGGCTGCAAATACACCACTTGATAGAGACAACTGTGCTAAAAAATTTGTGGTTGCCATACAGAACCAGATGTTAAAAGAGGCAATAGTACCCAGAAAAAATGAAGCATCTGATTTCGAGAACAAATTTAAAGCCTTCTACATAATGAGATAACATCAATAATTTACGAGAATGATATAATGTATGATAAATGACCATCAGTTAAATGTCCAGGAGAGGTGCCCTTGTTAAAATCACGATTTTAACAACCTTGCCTTCAATTGTATGCAAATAAGATAGGGCTCGAGCCATTCCTGTTATAATCTTTAACCTTGTTTCCCAAGGAAGAAGCCGATCAGAGCGCTCTGCACAAGTAAAAAAAAAAAAACATCAGTGGTAAGAGATCAACTGAGGTTTTATGATCTATGAAATTATTTCATTGGCGAAAAGCCTATGCATTTTGTTCAATACAACTTTACTTTAATGCTGCAGAGGAGTGTTCTTACTTCCAAACAAATGGTAATTTAAACTGCCTTTCTCCATGAATTGATAGACAATAAGCAACTCTTTATTCGCATTTTCCTGACAGTATCCTAGCAGCTTTACAATGTTTGGATGAGAAACCCTTGCTAAGAAACCGACCTCTGTCTGTATCAATAAATGACAACCAAATATGCAACAGTTAAATAATTACTCAACAATAAAACTGAGACTCTGAAGATAAGGAAACAATTTTGATTTCATCCGCGGAGGAGTATAATGAACAGAAAGAAAAATTTCATTTCAGACGAGACGTATATATCTAACCTAACCTCACAATTTGAAACAAAACTTTCATGTTTGGCCGACAGAAGATTGATGCCCTAAAAGATCAACTATGAAAGATAAATTGTACTAGTGGCATTGAAAAAGCCATGGAAACATCGTTTTGGAACATCCGGTTCAGCGACATTTCAATGCTTTTCCAATACCTTTGAAGACACTCAAGAAGGCACCTGCACCAGCACGCCTCAATGACAACAAATAAAATGAACTTAGAGAAAACTGCCAGCAATCATAAATAGGAAATTACCTGCCACTGTCGAAGACCTTGCTTGCTGTCAGAATCCAATTTCTTGACAGCAATCCGCCGTTTCCTGGTATATCCTTTAAGTAACTTTTCTTTGAGCAAACCCTTGTAGATGTTGAAAGGTAAGCTGATTACTTGTTTTCTGATGGTAGAGAAGAAGAATCAGCAGGCTATAGCGAGAAGAATGAGGGAATGGAAGAAATTATGTTAAAACAGTTAAAGAAGCAGTTAAAACAGTTATGGCAGTTATAGTCAGTTTTTCTGTTTTATTCTGTTAAAACCGTTTTTTACAGATGTAAGAATCGTAGCCCTCCATTAATGGATGGATGAGATGATCTTGATTCCTAAAATAATGGAATCAGTTACATGCAAGGTGTATAAAAGCAAAATTGCTGCATTAATGAAAAATAAGTAATTCTTCTCAATATTCTCTGCAAAACTTGATTACAATTCTCTTCTAAATACTGCACAGAAAACAAACATGGTATCAGAGCTTACAAACTGATTCCTAAGAGGGGCGTAAACTGTGAAAAACAGATTGATTAAACGGTTAATTACTAAAAAATGGTAGGATCAAGCTCTACTGGAGGAGATTTAAGAACTCCACAATTCAATGGCACAAACTACGATTTTTGGGCTGTAAAGATGGAGACAATCCTCATAGCATTCGATCTATGGGACGTAATAGAAGCTGGAATACAATCTCATCAATCACCTGAGGTTGCAATTGGATCAGGCGATGAAGAGAGTGAAGCTGAGCAAACTACATTGCGAACATCCACTACATCCAGAGAAGATAAAATCAAGAATGCAAAGGCATTAAGCCTAATACAAGGAGCATTAACAGACGACCTCTTCCCACGTATAAGAAATGAGAAGACTGCAAAGGGAGCTTGGGACATCTTGAGCAGAGAATTCAGAGGAGACAAAAAGGTTAGAGCTGTAAAACTTCAAGCTGTGAGAGCTGACTTTGAATACCTGAGAATGTCAGAAAATGAAAGCCTAGATGGATATCTAGCTAAGTTCTTTGCAACTGTGAATAACCTGAAATCATTAGGAGAAGATGTACCAGAAAACAGAATTGTGCAGAAACTGCTAATGAGTCTAAGCAGAAGATATAAGTCCATTGTGTCAATCATTGAGGAGACACGAGATCTTGATGTCCTGAGAGCAGAAGAAGTCATTGCTTCTGTTAAAGTCTATGATAAGAGGGAGGACCTACATGATGATAGGGATAAGCTAACAGGAACAGAGAAAGCCTTTAGCAGCTTAAAGGTTGGAAATAATCAAGCCTACAGCTCACACAAGGTTTTTCATGACAGACCTTCTCAAAGATGACAATCACAAGACAGGAAGGGATCAAATTCATTTCCGAACATAAACTTAAACACCTACAACAGCTCTAACTGGAACAATACTGCTTAGGGAAGTAGTCAAGCGAGTGTAAAGCCACTATGTCAAGTCTGCCAAAAGCAACATTTTGGTTTGTGCAGACACAAAGGAAAACCAAGATGTGGAAGATGCAATCGGTTTGGTCACATTGCAAAAGACTGTGAAAGTCACAGTCACAAACAACTAGCAAATTATGCAAAAGAAGAGAGAGTATCCACTGGAACAATGTTCTATGCTTGCCATTCTGCAAGTCTGCAAGATAGAAAGGTATGGTTTGTGGATAGTGCCTCCAGCAACCACATGACCTCTAAAGAATCTGAACTAATCAACATCGATAGAACAATGACTTGCAAAGTAAAGATGGGCTCAGGAGACCTTGTGCAAGCAACTGGAAAAGGCACATTGGTTGTGGAAACTCAGCATGGGAAAAGATACATAAAAGAGGTACTGCTTGTTCCCAGATTGGATGAAAATCTATTGAGTGTAGGTCAGATGATGGAGCATGGTTATCACATTCTTTTTGGAGGTAACAAAGCAGTAATATTTGATGATGAAAGCCTCAACAATGTTATAGCAATTGTGATCATGGGAGGAAATCGATGCTTTCCACTTTCACTTGAGTCCATAACACCTGCAGCAAGGAAAGCTTCAGTGACTGAGGACTCTTGGATATGGCATAAAAGACTGGGACACTTGAATTTTGCCAGCATGAAGAAGATGCAGCAGAAAGAGATGGTATGTGGACTTCCTGTTCTGACAGAAGTAGAAGATGTATGTGCAGGTTGTGCTTCAGGCAAGCATCACAGGGATAAATTCGACAAAGAGCAAGCGTGGAAAGCAAGTTATCCACTGGAATTAATCCACACTGATCTGTGTGGACCAATACAGAATGAATCTGTGGGAGGGAATAGATACTTCATCATATTCATTGACGATTACTCAAAAATGTGTTGGGTATACTTCCTCAGAAACAAATCTGGTGCACTCAATGTGTTCAAGAAATTTAGAGCATTTGTTGAGCTGCAAAGTGGATATAAATTGAAGAAGCTGAGAAGTGACAGAGGTGGTGAATATACCTAAAATGAGTTTGAAGAATTCTGTGCATTACAAGGAATGGAAAGGCAGCTGACAGTTGCATACTCCCCTCAACAGAATGGAGTTGCAGAGAGGAGAAACAGAACAATTTGTGAAATGGCAAGGTCCATGTTGTTGGAGAAAGAAATGCCAGTAATTTTCTGGGCAGAAGCTGTGAATACAGCTGTGTATATTCAGAACAGATGTTATACAACATCAGTCATTGAAAAGACTTTATTTGAAGCCTTTACGGGAAGAAAGCCAGGAGTCAAGCATCTAAAGGTGTTCGGTTGCTTGTGCTACACTCACATCCCATCATCACTAAGGCAGAAATGGGATAGCAAAACTGGAAAGAGAGTGTTTGTTGGATATGGTAGCTGTGAGAAGGGGTATAGAGTATATGATTTGAAAACTGAGAAGATTGTTCTCTCAAGAAGTGTGATTTTCAGTAAAGATAGAGTATGGAATTGGCAAAGAAAACTGATGAACCAAAACCGCTTGTCTCTCAATCTTGAAGGAGGCGAAGTTGAAGGTGAAAATTCTTTAGAACACCTTGCTGCAGCTCAACCCGATAATATTGAACACTGCCATCAAAATTCTACAGTTGGAGAGTTAGCTGAGAATATTGACAGTGATAACAGTCAACAATCTTCACCTAGCTCCACTCCAGTAAAATTGAAAACCTTGCAAGATATATATGCAAGGTGTCACATGTGCATCATAGAACCTGAGAACTATCAAGAAGCTTTTGGAGATAAAGCTTGGCAGGAGGCTATGAAGGAAGAATTGGAAGTGATAGAGAAGAACAATAGTTGGGAATTGGTGGAGAGACCGATTGATAAACCTGTGATATGAGTGAAATGGGTGTACAAAACTAAGCTTCATCTTGATGGATCAGTACAGAAACACAAGGCTCGCCTTGTAGCAAAAGGATATGCACAGAAATCCGGAATTGATTACAATGAAACCTTTGCCCCGGTAGCAAGGCTGGACACAATCCAGACTCTCATTGCACTTGCAGCACAGAAGGGATGGAAGTTGTTTCAGTTGGATGTTAAGTCAGCATTCCTAAATGGTGTCCTCAAAGAAGAAGTATATGTTGAGCAGCCTGAAGGGTTTGAAGTCAAGAATGCAGGACACAAAGTTTACAAACTAAAGAAGGCCCTATATGGATTAAAGCAGGCACCGAGGGCCTGGTATAGTGAGATTGATGCATACCTCTCTATATGCAAATTCAAAAGGAGCACAAGTGAGGCTACTCTGTATACAAGGTCAGACCTGGAAGGTAATTTGATCATTGTCTCAATCTATGTTGATGACATTGTTTACACTGGCAGCAGCGAAAGGCTACTTAGTGAATTTAAAAGAGAAATGATACAGAGGTATGAGATGTCTGATCTTGGGCTCCTTCATCATTTTGTTGGCATGGGAATACTGCAAACCGATCAAGGGGTATTTATTCATCAAGGCAAATATGCCAAATCCTTGCTTAGTAAGTTTGGACTTGATGACTGCAAACCAGTCTCCATTCCCTTGACCACTGGTGAGAAACTGAAGAAGGTGGATGGAAGTGAGTTGGCTGATGAAGGACTTTATAGAAGAATAGCAGGGAGTTTACTATATTTGACAGCAACAAGACCTGATCTAATGTATGCTGCAAGCTTATTATCACGATTCATGACTGGACCTACCAAGATTCACATGGGAGCTGAAAAAAGAGTTCTAAGATATGTGCAAGGAACTCTCAGTTATGGGATTGAATACGTAAGGGATCAATCAGCAACTCTTATTGGATTTTGTGATGAAGATTGGGCAGGAAGTGAAGATGATAGCAGGAGCACTTCGGGCTATGCATTCAGCTTTGGAAGTGGAGTATTCTCCTGGTCCTCTGTGAAACAGAACACAGTAGCATTATCAACTGCAGAAGCTGAGTATGTCTCAGCATCATAAGCAACTTCTCAGGCCATTTGGTTACGGTTTGTGCTTGATGATTTTGGTGAAATGCAAGCTGAGGCTACACCCTTGTTTTGTGATAACATGTCAGCAATTTCAATGGCCAGAAATCCTGTTTTTCATCAAAGAACTAGACACATAAACAGAAAGTATCATTTCATAAGAGAGGCTCTGCAAGAGGGAGTGATAAATGTGCAATTCTGCAGAAGTGAAGAACAACTTGCAGACATCTTCACAAAAGCATTGCCTAAAGATAGATTCAAGCAACTAAGGCTGAAGCTTGGAGTTAAACCAGTAAACAGCTTAGGAGAGGCTGTTAAAAGGTAAGCTGATTACTTGTTTTTTGATGGTAGAGAAGAAGAATCAGCAGGCTATAACGAGAAGAATGAGGGAATGGAAGAAATTCTGTTAAAACAGTTAAAGAAGCAGTTAAAACAGTTATGGCAGTTATAGTTAGTTTTTATGTTTTATTCTGTTAAAACCGTTTCTTACAGATGTAAGAATCGTAGCCCTCCATTAATGGATGGATGAGATGATCTTGATTCCTAAAATAATGGAATCAGTTACATGCAAGGTGTATAAAAGCAGAATTGCTGCATTAATGAAAAATAAGTAATTCTTCTCAATCTTCTCTGCAAAACTTGATTACAATTCTCTTCTAAATACTGCACAGAAAACAAACAGTAGACACTGCCGAAACCTCCTTTTCCCAGTAACATATCACTTCTAAAATTGAAGGCAGCTGTCTTCAATTGTTCAAACGTGAAAACTCTCAACTTTGACTCTGGTGTCTCATCTGGAAGGGCTGGCAGTTCAATGTCCTCAGGAGCATTTTTTCCCAAAGCAGCGGACCTCCTTCTTGTAAAAGTCATGGTTACCATAGAGAACCAGTTGTTGACGGTGACATCGCTAACCAGAAAGGATATTTCACCTGAGTAAATGCAAGTTGGGAAAATTAAGGCCTTGAACATAATGAAATTACCACAATTTCAACTGTTCAGAAATATCTTCTAGCATCAGAAATTAGAAATGAGATGCGGGATCATTTATTTTTTCATGCCCTTGAGTGGAGCAAATATGGAGTACTATCCTGCAATCGAGCAACATCAATAGAAGAGTAGCTGACTGGAATGCGGAATTTGAATTTGCCTAGCAGTATTTGCAGAAAAAGTCCTTCCCTTCAAGCATTCTTAGACTGGCTTAATGTGGATATATATTTTGTTTGGAAGGAGAGAAATGACAGGATTCATGAAGCTTCAAGTTCAAATTCTTACGCTCGGAAGCCGAAAGGACCCCAGATATTCTGACCTATTTAGTTGTGGAATTTCAGTTGGCATGTATTTTCTTGCTGTTAGTTTGTAGCAGTTGAAGAGTTTCTTGTTGCTTTTAGATGTTCTGTTTCTTGTATTGGCTTTGTAGCAGGATCGAGCTCCCTGCTTAGTTGCCTGGCTTTGATTAATGATATCCTCAGTCAAGCGAAAAACTGAGAAGATAAGAGTGCTTGGACATGATTATGACCTTTTTTTTTCTTCGTCAAAAGTTAATTATGACTTCCTTTTCTAGTCGAAAGTTAAAGAACAACTCAAATCCTGCAAAAGTATACATGTTAAAGGGACTCTAAACTATCAAAAGATTGTGGAAGTGAAAATAGAGCATAATTTCAACCTGTTAGAAGAAAGATACAGGTTTGCAATGAGTTTTTCAATAAGATAATCAAGTATGGAATGAAAATGAATGGAATATGATATAGTTGAAAACCAACCTTCAAAGAAATGTCCAGGAGAGGTAGGAGCTATGTCTGGGTCAGGGATTGATACTGGGGCTAGTACAACAGGAGCAGGGCCAGTATCTAGGGCTGGATTTGATTGACCAGAAGTGCAACAACAGAGAATCCCCATCAAAAGAACTCTATCTTTCTTGAATCAATGATGAGGGTAGGCTTTTTGATTGACTTTTAAGGTCTTTATTTATGGAAATACCTACGAGATTTCCCCTCCACGGCTCTCCTCGATTTTTTGTTTTGTTTTATTCCAAACAACGTCATTAACACTGAAGAGGATGGTGAACTGGTTTTCACAAAGCTGCTGAGTCTGCAGTGGCGTCTGGATGATTTTCTGGTGGAAAGAAGAAAGGGGAGAGATCAGAGCAATTACTGCTACTCAGAATTCTATCCATCAAGAAGTAAAAGTCTGTTCTTTCTGGGAAATGGAAATCCTGTCGAAGCTTAAACCATTCAGGAGACTAATTACCTGGCTTCAGAATGGAGGTTACTTGACCAGCACATATCAATTTGGCAGCAGGAAGATCAGTGTAAGTGTATCAATGTCAGGTTGAAAATTCCCAGATGGAAATTTTTCTTCAAAGTATTATCAAGGGGCATGATCAAAACTTGGATCATTGGATTTATGAATCATTTGACAAACTATGCAAGTTCAGGAGGATATGAACTCATCATTATAATGTAACAATGCATCCTAGCCGGGACTAAGTTTCATTAAGAAGAATTAGAACAAATTGATGTTTGAGAAAACTATATGAGAGAAAATTGTTTTTAACTTGAATTTGTTTTTTTGCTTGTCCAAATTTCAGTTAAAGCAGAGTAATTTTAATGGTTCTTTCCTTTTTCGTTGAGTTACTAATACTTTTTTAACAGCCAGTTTTCGATTTACTTTCCTGCAAAATTAGATTTTTTAGCAAACCTCAGGTAATTATATATAGTTTCTTGGTCGAGTCTCCGAACTATCAATTTTATCAACTGGCTCCCTTAAACAATGCATGTGTTCGTCACTGATGGATTAGACGGCGGAATAGGATTTGTTGGTGGAAAAGAAGAAACGAGAAAGAAACTGCAGTTGCAGTCATTGGTGATAAAATTTAGGTGAAACGTCTTTGGGAAACGGAGACCGGTCAGCACTGAAAAGCTTTCAGAAATTACTAGGCTTGAAAATGGCCGGAAGGATTGTAAACTACCCAAAAGAACTAAGAAAATGTAAAAATATCGATCCACAGTGACTAGAATTGCGCTTGGCTAGTGTTTCAGCATTTAAATGACAAATATAAAAAGAACAAAGGTGTTTGGTTAATTTAAATTGAATTTCTATAATTTTAAAATATAAAGAATAAGAGAATGTATATTTCTTCTGTCTCTATTTTTTTTATCTCAAAATAATAATCAAACATTACTTGTACTAATTATAATGGTCAAACCTTCTTCGTTGATCGATTGAAAGACTCACTTTATCCGAAGTATAAATAAATAAACATTGTATACCTTATCAGCTCAACCCTTTGCTTCCTTCCCTAGAAGAAGAAACATGAAGAACAAAAGAAACATCAATGGAAGTATTTCAAATTTGTGCGTTCTAATGTCAAGTCAGAAGCTTTAATCGTATGATAAGTCCCTGTTTAGTATGAGTTCAAAATGGTAATCTAAAGATTATACTGACGTTTACCTCAACAAGTAATATATTTGAGGTCTTGAAATCTCTGAAAATTATTGGCCTATCCATAGAATGCAAATAATACAGGGCTTGAGCCATTTCTGTTGCAATCATCAGTCTTGTTAAGTGACGGAGCCAGAGTTTTTTAAATGAGGGGAAAAATTATTAACAAATACTATATTATATAGACATGCATTAGAAATCAATTCAAAACATATATATTAATTCATATCAAGTAAAATTAATTTAAAAATATTTTTAAAATAAAAAAACTTACATTATAATTGTTCTCTTTGAGTTTTCATATTTTGAAACCGCTTCATAATAACTTCATTATCAATCTTATCGAAAATATCTTTAATATAAATACTTGTCTAGTGATATGTTAATTTAATATGATTGACTCTTCATCCTCAAGGGATTTACGCTTGAAATACTTGTCTAGTGACATGTTAATTTAATATGAACCTGCTGAATTTTTTTTATCATCATTAGTGTCTACATAATAATTAACACAATTACACAATAATTCACTGTTAAACAAAAGTCAGTTGAGTTACACAATAATTCTAAATTTTCCATGTGAAATTAATAGCAAAATACACGTCAATTCATCAAAATCAAAATCTATTTCAATTCATATCTATATGTATATAATAAGTATGATCATTTCTAGATATTTAATTAAAGAACAGTGCCTAGTGTATGTGTAAGAGGAACAATGCTTGAAAAACATACTTTCTACTTGATAATTTACTTACAAACAAATCATGTGAAAATATTAAATTTCAATAAACTACTCTATCAATGCAAGAGATGTCAAGAATAATAGTTTTACATGAATATTAATTTATTTTTTATAATAAGAAAAGAAATATTTAATTGATTAAATTAGTAGATTTAAATATTTATTTTGAACATATTCATAACAAAACCCTTAAAGTATCATAAACTCTAATATTTTAAATAACTAATTATAAAAAAATAAAATTAAAATTAGATAATGAAACAAATAGAAAAGATAAAAAAAAATTTACCTAAAAGCATAAAACAAAAGATTAAAAGGATTAATAAATGAGAAATTTGCATATAGGAGACTAGGAGAGTCAGGAAGGCAGCTGAAAAAAAACCTTCTTGTTTTGTTAGACAGGGAAGATAAAAATACAAAAGTGAAAGGGAGAAAAATTGAGGAGCTGTAATTATATATATATATATATATATATATATATATATATATATGAGTCAAGTTAGTCAACAATAATAAAAAAATTAAAACTTTCGAGCAACAATTCACATTTCACACCCACTAATATATTAATATTTTAATAAAAAAAAAATAAGGGGGCAATTGCCCCCTTTTGACCCATTGTGGCTCCGCCACTGCTTGTTTTCCAAGGAAGTTGCTGATCAGATCGTTCTGAACATGCCGAAAAACAAACAGTGAAAGAAATGAAGGTTTGTGGTTATGAAATTAGCAAACATTTGTTCAATATCTCTAGAATGTAACAAAGTTTAGCAGTCTTTACTTCCAAACAAATGGTAATTTAAACTACCCTTCTCCATGAATTCATAGACACTAAGCAACTCTCTATTTTCTTCTTCCTGACAGTATCCAAGCAACTTCACAATGTTGGGATGAGAAAGCTTTGCCAAGAAACCAACCTCTGTCTGTACCAGTGACATATAAAGGAAGTACACAATGAAGGATCAAACATAAAAATATAGAGAATATCACAGGAAGGTAACAACCATATATCACAAAGATTTTACATGGTTCGTCTATGCCTATATTCATAATTGAAGAGAAATTTTACTATAATCGGAACCAGTACAAGTTTTGAAGAACTATCGAACCCGAATCTCAGATACATCTAATCCTCATGGCACACTACGAGTTTCTCATGCTAGCTCTCTTCTAGAACATAAGAGCATACCAGATCATCCTTAAAAAAAACAAAAAACTAGGCCTAATAAATTGAGAAAATATCTTAGTCATAATCCTAATCTTTTTCTAGACAAAACAATCACAAGTCTTTCATTGTACTGTGTGAGTTAAAATTGAAGTCCTTATACAATAAAGATTTGAATTCATGCCAAAATTGAAGTCCTTATACAATAAAGATTTGAATTCATGCCACATCTCAACAAATTATTATCCTTTTTTAATTGCAGACAATACAGCTAAATATCTAGAATGAAATGTACAAGTTCAGCAGCCACCAGAAAATAAATATTAAATCAAGACAGGAGGCTCATCCAACGAAACCTCTCATTCTGATACTAATCATGCATATTTGGCTAACTGAAGACTCCCAAATTGCAAGATCAACAATAAAATACAATCACCTGCCACTGTCTAAGTCCTTGCTTCCCAATTTCTTGACAGCAATGCGCAATTTCCTACTTTTCTTAAAAGGCACCTTTTCTTTTAGTGAACCCTTGTAGACACTGCCAAACCCTCCCTTTCCCAGGACCATGTCATTTCTAAAATCGAAGGTTGCTTCCTTCAATTGTTCCAATTCAATTTTTAACAGCATAAATTCACCAAAAAAATGAAATGAATGAAGAATAATTGAGATTTAGATCAAGACAACACAAATTAAAAGTCTTGAAGATTTAATAAGAGTGGAATTATAAGTTTGGGAGCCAATTTTTATAGAAAATGAAAAATTTGATAAGATTTGTGACTTAATTAAACTTTGAATGAGTTTAATTAATGAAATTATGAGCTTCAGTGATAGAATTGACAAGTTCAAGGACTCAATTAAACTTTGATTTAGTTTAATTAATGATGTCAGGAATGTAATTGAAGAATTGCTAAGTTTGGGAACTTAATTGAGCTTAGAATTAATTTAATTAATGAAATCAGGGATATAATTGAATAAATATTAAAGTTATGAACTAATTTAGGTCAAAATCGCAAGACATTAAAGTACAAGGACCATTTTGTAAGATCCACCACAATACAGGGGCTTAATTACCATTTGGCATAAGGGTCTAATTAAAACTATTCTGGAAAATCGAGGACCAAACCGAAGTTGCCTCTCCACCCGGGGAAACGACGTCGTTCCAGGGAGGACTGTTCATCCTTTCCCTTCCTGGAACACAGTCGTTCCAGCCGAAGAAGGCAACCAAAAGAAGCCAAGACCCGTTTTGACACAAAAAAAGGGCAACAGAACCATCTCAGATGCCCGGCTTAGTGTCGTTTCCTTCGCCTCCATGGCTCTCCATTTTTAGCAAGGAATTTCGTCTCCAAACAGTCCGAAGACGGCAGGACTGTTGGTGGCAGTGTGTCACCGAAACTGTGCCTAAAAACAGGATGAACATCCACAAGAGGATAAGAACGGGGTTTTGGACCTATAAAAAGCAGCAAAGAAGATCGACACAGGATTCTTTTTTGGACTGGAGAGGGGGAAAGAAAACAGGGGAACCAGCGGAGAAAAGGAGGAAAGAGGAGAAAACGAGAGAGAATGAGAGAACGCAGGAGAGGAGAGAACAGGAAAAAAAAAACAGAGAGAAAAAGGGAACAACAGGGGAGAACACAGAAAAACTAGGGAGATAACACAGAGGAAAGAAAACCAAAAACAAGAGAAAGAGGGGAGAGAGACTGAAAGGAAGGGGAAGAGAAGGACGTTCTTCGGCCGACGCTAGGATCATTACCCTCGTCTTCGTCTTCGCCCAGGTAAGCGTTCTTCCTCATGCCCAGCAACTTCATTTCAAAGTTTGCAAAATAGTCCGAAGGTAATTATAATTAGCACTGTACAGTGCACGCGTGAATCAGTTCACGCGTGCCTGCTTCCTGTGCCAGTTACTGGTCTAAACCAGTAACTTGGTCAGGCTGGCTGGATCAAGCCCAGCCGTACTGGATCTAGTTGATCCAGCCCAGTAAAAAAAAGAATGGGCTGATCTGGGCCTCATGCCCATCCAGCTCAAGCTACTTTTGGCTAAGGATGCGTTTTGCAGAACAAGTCCTTATGTTTTTTCCATGTATTTTATTTTCTTTTTGTTTTGATATTTGACCTAACAAACTACTTTTTTATTTTAGAAAATTCCAGAAAAATTTGAGAATCTTCATTGATTTATTTATGAGCTTCTCGCGCTTTGTTTTATTTTTTTCTTGTGTATAATTTGTTTCTACTATATGCTCAATTTACAAACCATTATTGTTAAACGCAAATATATTGTGGAATATTTTTTTTATTCATGTCTAAAAAGAGTAAATAAAAAAAGTTAAACAAAAAGAGAAAGGTATAAAAAAAATTGTTTCTTCTTTAATTAAAAATTCAAATCTTGCGAATTTATTTACTGGCGCCAGAGTCAGAAATATCATACTTATTGGGTTTGTGCAATATTTACCAATGCTAGAGTTGAAAATATTCGTAGGTAAATATTCACTAACGTCAGAGTCAGGAACATTATAGAAAAAAAAAAAAAAAAACTTTTAGCAATTTTAGACAAAATCAGTAATGTAGTCTGCCTCAGATAAGACGCTTAAGAAATGATAGCATCTTTCATTCCACATAATCAATCTCACATCATAGAATCTCTGTTAACCGGTTAGAGTTTCTAATGATCATAATACTAATTTGGCGACTTTTTAAACAAGATATTTTTCGTTAAAAAAATAAAATGTCAAATATCTATTTTTTTTAAAAAAAGTAATCAGTCACCTAATGTCCGGGTTACAATATTAATTGGAGAGTAATTAGTGCTAATTAGAAAAGGCACAAACTGGATGAAGCTGAAGACAACAAGAGCCAAAGAAGGCGCGACAAGCTAACTGAAGACAGCAGTGGCATACCATGGTTATATACATTCATCTTTGGGTTTATTTTATGCAAATACCACCATCGGCTGATATCTTCCTTAAATTATCATATCACAAAATTATCTCAATTTAAAATTTAAAATTATTATTTTAGGTTTCAAAAATAGTTTATATATTACTCTTCGAGAATCACTAAAGTTATTGATTTACAAAAAAAAAAAAAAACTGAAAATACAATTCCATTGCAGTTAATTTTCAATATATACTACTTGTAGTTATTTTTCCAGGACCTTTGCTACGAGGTGTGCTAGTACCAACCCCATTTGCCTCATTTCACTTTTGACCTTTTTTGACAATTGATTTGGTCGTAGAAATCTTCTTCTTTTTCATAGCATCAGTTGCATTTTAGTAGCTTTGAATTCCCTCCATCGATCAAGATCATCTCAGTTTAAACTATTAAGTTGAGGAAATTTAATTGCAATTTTTATTTTTCAAAAAGAGAACTTACTGGAAATTTTGGTTTTAGGACCATTGTTACAACATGGACTGGTAGCGACACCATTTGTCTCCTTTCTTTTATTACCTTGTTGGACAGTGAATCTAGAAGAAGAAATCTTTTCCTTTTTTGTTGTATTTCTTGCTTCAAGTACCTTCGAATTACCTCCGACTGACCATTTTTACAAGATGTCAAATAAAACTACTTAAATATAATTCAAGGGAAGTAAATATATAGGTATAGTAGGCATAGTTAATGTGTTATTGAAAAGTACGAAAAATTTAGCCAATTACAACACTGATACAAAGGATAATCAACAAAGTAAATTTTTTATACTAAAAAAGAAAGGGAGAAATAGGAAGAAGATGCAAAACCAATGCAATGAAGTAAACGCTTCAAGCTGTATCATATACTCAAGCGACTTTACCCCTCTTTACCCCATCAAAATATGATTCTTCTATTCAAGGACAGTACTGATCAGACTCCCATCTCTTTCCCTCCTCTCTAAAGTTTCCAATCAGCTGATCTCAACGTACGTATTGGCACTATGAAGGATCTTGTATATCTGGACCATGCCTTTAAGCATACAAGCCTTCAAGGAACGAGCAGAGACTAGCAGGAGATTATCAAAAGAAATACCTCTAGCTATTACAGGAAACTAAATGACTTGTATGGAATATATGCACAGGTGGGATCACTTCTTTAGCTTTTGGTTTCAAAGATTTGAATCACTTCGACTTCTATTCTCGTCTTAAATCTCCTGATCTGGCAAGCTTTAGCACTTTTGAGTAAAGAATAGGTCAAACCTCTTGCAGTAATCTAGAATATGGTAGCTTGGTAGATACAGTTGAGAAGGAACGATATTTGATTGAAAATCCAAGCCGGCCCACTTCCTCTTTTTCCTTCCTTTAGTTTATGACGGATTGTGCATTTGCTTGCTCTGTAGCTTTTTTAAGATTGAAATGATAAGAAGAATGATGTGTGCATGAAGTTAACTCTCAGAAAAGGGTGGTGAGACCAACGTTTTAAAGACAAATTAGTAATCATCTCAACTTAATAGCTTAAATTATTAAATAATTCTCAGAATATAATTTATATTAAAGTGGTTATTCGTTAAGCTTTTTTAAAAATAGATTTTTTTTTAACATGATACTGGAGTTTTTTATTATTATTATTATTATAAACATGGATGTCCAGGCTACCTTGTACTCTCCTTAACAAATTTTACAAATCTTGAAGTTAACGACCATGTAAGTCTCCAATGATCCTGAGATTTGCAGGACTCAAGATAATTTTTAAAAAATAAATTTAAATTTTAATCAATTGAGTTATTCCCTTGTAATTTAGCATAGGGTATTTTAATTTTGTTTTGTAGTTATGTAGCTTGAATTTTGCTACATGAATTATCGTGCTTGTCACCGAGGATATTGCTGGAATTCTACTTCGTCGGCAGGGGCGCAGAACTCTGTTTATGCAATTATGCTTGGATAATGGGTGGCCATGCATAGACTTTGAGAAGGTTTTCAATTTAGTCCTAAAGTCTTAAAACTAGCATCAAATTAAGTTAAATTGATTTCATTAAAATATCATATTCTCCTATTCCAAAAATTCTGATCCAACATTAATTTATTTAATTTAAATGTTCCTTTATACTAATCATATTATCCCTTTATCTCTAAAATTCTAGTTTTGCTCTTGTTTTTTAGAGAGGGTTATCAAGAGTCCCTTTGGGAACATAGCGGTGCAAACCGGGTGTTATTAATTTTTTAAAAAATAATTGTTATAAATTATTTTTTTATATATATTTTCAGATCATTTTGATATGTTAATTTTAAAAATAATTTTTTAAAAATAAAAAGATATAATTTTGATGCATTTCTAAATAAAAAACATTTTAAACCACACCCACTTTTACAATCTCAAACAAGTTAGTAATCTTTAAGAAATTTTCTACATGTGTTTGAATTCCACCGTTTTTTGTAAGAAAAAGTAAAGACAAAATTTCCATTAATGATTGGTAAGGAATTAAGCATTGCAATTAATTATAATTACTTTACAATAAAATTTGATAAAAGCAATGTTCCTTTGGAAATAAATTTAGCATGGGAATACGAAAATAATAAAAAATTAGTAGAATAAAGTACAAGTTATTTAGGTAGCGTTTGGAAACGCGAGTCAACCTGTGTTTTTAAAAAATTCAAATTTTTTCTATTAAAAATTAATTTTTTTATATATTTTGAATCGTTTTGATGCGTTGATCTCAAAAATGATTTTTAAAAAATAAAAATATATATTATTTTAATATATTTCAGCATGAAAAGTATTTTAAAAATTAACCGTAACCACATTCCCAAACAAACCCCTAGGAGTATTTTTGACACTTTGGACAATAGCATATTAAATATTAAATACCCAACTATAGAAAGAACCGAAAGGTGGTAACGAATAGTCTTAAACTATTTATTACTCTGAAAAAGAACTAAAAGCAATTTTTAATGAGTCGGTGAGGAAGTCAGAAGAAGCAAATCTCAAGAAATCTTGATACCCAAAAAAAAGATCTCAAGTAACAAGAAATTCCAAGGCATAAGCATGTTCCTTGTGATCACATTATAGGCAAGTGTGCGAGTATGTTTTTGTTCTTGGCCGACGCGAAGGTGACACGAGTTAAACCTGTTCTAATATGATGGTTCGAGTCAAAACCTAGCTCGGTTGTTTGATCTTGATAAATTGCGAGTCAACCCTTAAAACTCGGTTTTTTTTTATAATAACATTATTTTAAATTTAAAAATTATAACGTTTTAATTAATCTAAATAATTAAAATCATACATTTTACTCTAAATTAGCTCATATCAGCTCTCCATTTCTAAACTAAAAGTAATTTAAGCTCTTTTATCCTTTTACACGTAAAAGTTTATGATGGAAAAGCATACGAATTTCCTATAAAAAAAATCCCATCCAAAATATTGAAAATTAGAATATTTAGATTTTATTTTTGAGCCTCACATAACATGATATATGTTTTTAGTATATGATTTTTATGCATAGTATATAAGCTTTTTTTGACTAAGTTATCAGTAATTCAAACCCCATCACCCTTTTTTCCTTATTAATTAAAATATTAATAAAGTACAAGATGGCAATAAATTTTTGTGAATTCAAAATAAAAAAGCTTTAACTTGAACATGTTAGAGAATATAATGTAAATTAGTTCTAAAGACTGATTTTACACTTAAGTCCTTCAGTCAAGTGTCATGTGATAGTGAGAGAATTAGTGAATTAGTATATCATTATTATTAAAAAAAAAAAACCCTCATCTATAATGTCTTAAACTTGAAACCCACTACGTGCTCGTTTTTCTTTTTTAATAAATTTATTGAACTAAAGATCATATATAATTTATTTATTTTTGCTAATGATTAAGAATTCTTGGAAAAAATTCTACAAGGAAGAACTTGTTTGATAGGTGAAAAGTAG